>NW_027468564.1:56942659-56945159 GCF_046254945.1 Alosa pseudoharengus
AGAGCAGGAACTCCAGTACAATAAAAGTGCTAATTATTTCTGTCTGTGACCTACATTGTATTTTCAACACTCATTAGAATGACAGTGTTTCTGTGCAGTAGTGAATTGTAGAACGTAATTGGGGCTAAATATGGGCTGAATATTTCTGTGAAATAATGAGAATTCTGTGCTTCTTGTGCATTTGCCACGGTAGTCATAAAATGGCTTCTGTAAGCTATACCAATATCAAAATCAGTAATCTTCAAACAAGGTCAGATATTTTGAGATGAAAGTCTCCAATAAAGGTTCAAGTCCATTTCTCTTTATCCCAGAGGCCTAGAGGCGTTCCTGCCTGACCACAGTGGCCAGCGGCAGCAGTTCTGGAGTTGGAGGTTTTCTGTTTATTTTCAGGACACAAGAGTTTCAATCCAAAGAAGATGTCAGTTAATGATGTTACATTAGGAACTATGACATACAGTAGTAATATGACTCCATGCAATTGGTGGAGCTCCTTTTGATGCTCACAATTGAATCTGAAATCAGACAGTGATTTGGGCATTTGGTGTCTATTTTCAACCACCAGTGCAATGTTTTTTTTCCAATCGCTGCACTTTTTGCAACCACTTCTCTTTTGCACTTCCCATCCAAAAAAAAGTGAGAACCACAAAGCTGCAGTCCCAGATACCCTCATTGCTAGTTTACAGTCAGAACCCCTGTGGAGAAAGATAAGCTGTCACAGTTATGGATGGAAAATCTTCTAATCAATCACAACTTCCTTCTTAAATAAGACAGATTCTCCCACATCCAGCAAAGGCCCCCAACAGAGCTGTTAGATGGAGATGTCTGACAGAGAAGTTAACGGACCACCCGGTATGTGCATACAAACACACAGGGATGCTCAGACGTCAAAAGCAAATATGCTCACCACACATACAAACAAAAGTGTATATAACCCACTTCACTTATCTTATGTGTACTCTGCATCAAATGTATGCTCTTCATACTGTACATACAACCTCACATCCATATTACCTCACATCCATATTACCTCACACCCATACCACCTCACATCCATACCACCTCACATCCATATTACCTCACACCCATACCACCTCACATCCATACCACCTCACATCCATATTACCTCACACCTATACCACCTCACATCCATACCACCTCACATCCATATTACCTCACACCCATACCACCTCACACCCATACCACCTCACATCCATATTACCTCACATCCATACCACCTCACATTCATGCACACTCATGTTCTCTAACAGTAGACTTCTCCTCTGTACATATTTAAGAAAATGTCAGATAAAACATTCATATATTGTACCACTTCTTATATTGATAAGATAAAATATAGCATAATGTATGCTGGAATACTTGTAGATGATTTGTAGTGCTTAAATAATACTTTGCACTTCTGGGCAAATGCTATGGCTTTGTTCCCATACTCTGCCCAATGGCAATTTTAATGTAACGTTTACACATACATATACTGTACATCATCAACCATAAATGATACATCATTCATGCACTCACCATGAAGGCATGCCCTACAAAAATGTCAATGGTCCTACTATTACTTCTATAGGAGGGTAGGAAATCCATACACACACACACACACACACACACACACACACACACACACACACACACACACACACACACACACACACACACTCACACACACACACACACACACACACACACACACACACACACCAATGCACACCTCTCAATGAGTCAGTTAGAACCATCAGCATAAGCATGCTTCAGAGGCACCCCACTGACAGAGAGCGCAAAGCTTTCATCCCACTTCCAACACTGTCGGAGAGAGAGAGAGAGAGAGAGAGAGGGAGAGAGAGAGAACGAGAGAGAAATGAGATGGCAAAAGGAGTAAAACAGAGAGACAGAACGGGAACAGGGGAGAGCGGCACAAGATGAGGGTGAATAAGACATGAAGCTCCGGGAGAGACACACTCAGAGCCTCCACAGGCCCGCTGGCGAGCCACACACCACTAACATCTTGTAACTGTCAGCCTCTACAAGAGCCACCCTGGTAACACACAAAAGCACAACACACACACACACACACACACACACACACACACCTGAAAGAGAATCGACAGCCATTGATTGAGCTGGGATGAGAGAGTGAAACAGATTGGAGGTGGAGATGTCACAACCTGTCAATAGCTGATCTAGAGTCAGTGACAGATCTGGGAAGCTACAAGTGAAGCGTAACAGGCAGTAAAACATTTTATTTAAACAAATATTTGTCACCTTGTGACAGTCCCTCAAGAGATTATCTGTCTCGGCTCACCGATCGAAATCAGACGCCCTGGACCAGCGCTGATCAAAGGGAACGTGATCGCAATCCAGAAGGGTGCCATCCCAGACGGTCGGGCCCTGAGCTGTGTGCCAGGCACCAGGGCCAACATGCCATCTAAACACACAAACTAAAGACAATCTCACTCCGATGCCAACTACTGAGATGGCACTA
>NW_027468564.1:57575159-57592659 GCF_046254945.1 Alosa pseudoharengus
TGTGGAGGCCGATCTGTTGACCGTTGGCCTGCTTTGCTCTGCTCTGCTCAGCCTTGTGCAACAGAGTGAGGGTGGTGCCAGCAGTGTGTGGGTGTGAGAGAGAGAGAGTGAGAGATCTCAGAATAATGACAGAATAAGCAATATAACCTACAGCGCTGAACATTTCAGTCCGACAAACGGCCCAGATGTGGGAAGGGCCAATTGTTATACAAACATTGTGAAGAAAATCTAGGCTATTGCTAGATTCAAAGCGACTTTTATCAATAGAATAAACCTGGCTGGATCCAGTTGTGATGTTTGCAAGACAGCACACAGAAATGACACTCATTTTAAATGCACGCTTTGTAGAAGCAGGAAGAAACATTTAAAAACCGAAAATAAACGAGGCCCGTCTCTGACTTCCTGTCTGAGCAATTTTGTCTAGTTTTTCTTGGCCCAGACTGAGGTCTCTCCGTTTTCCATGCTGTGGTAAATCAGACACATTAGGCCTCTGCATGTGTACATCTCCTCCATGCCCATGGCTGCCCCTCTTTTCCAAGTTGTGCCCTTTCAAATCCAACCAATCATCAGCCACTTACCGAGTTTCTCTTTCTTCACTACGGCTACCCCACCCTCCGCAGCCTTTAACAACACAGAACCGTGTGTTTCTAATCAATACATCCTCTTAAATACAATATTACCTTTCATTCGGTTTGAATTCCATTGAACATTAAACCCAAACCCACCTTTGACACAGAATACTATGAGGACACGAATGCTTGTTTTTTGTATGTGTGTTTAGCAGGTCTTGGGTGGTGATATGCTTCCATTGCATTCCATTGGGCACCTGCCAAGCGGGCAAGTGATGGGACACATTCATGCCCCCCACTGCACTGATCCTAATGAGCTGACTGGCCAATTAATCCATTTGCTAAGCCATCCGCACTGTAGTGGGAGGAGAGCAGGCGGCTGAGTTGATCTCCATTTATCTCGATTGCGTTTTGGGTGGGTGGGGTGGGCATGAGGGCGTTGGCAAGGCTGGCAGAGCGTGACAAAGCAGCTGGAGGCGCAAAGGCCACAATGTGAAACGTATCGTGAGCACAGTGGAAGTGCCGAGTCATATCCTAGTGACAATCTGAGAGGACAAAAGGGGACATCTCTATGCAGCAATGGCTAAAACGTGTAATTAGCTCCCAAAATCCCATTCAGTAGAACAGCCCTAAATGTCTACTGCAAAACCACAACATCAATAGTAGCCATTTAAGCATTTGGCCTTCAGACAGAAAATGCATGGCAGACTATGTGGCATCGACCAACAGCCATCCAGCACATGAGTAATGGAAGCAAGCCACATGAGCAAATAGGCCAAAAAACAGATGTCACACAGATATGTGGCACTAGATGGTGTGAACGCAGTGCAGAAATGCACAAATACCAACTTGGCTTGTCAAGTTGCCAGACTCCTAGGAAATGCACACTTGTGTTGCATGTGGCATAAATTCCCATTATTCCCATTATGGCCACACGCTTAATCCCGACCGCTAAAATGTAACAGAAACAAAGCCATGGTGGAACTTATGGGATCCTTTCTGCTACGTAGAAGGTAAAAACATGTTGAGACATGAAACTGAGCAAACCAATTTAGGAGTCGCTGCTGCATTGCTCTCGCAAGTTCTGTCACCAGCTAACATTATTGTCACTAATTCAATGCAGCTTGTTTATGAACTAACTGCAGCCAGCCTTGCCTAGCCTTTAACTTTCCCCTTCCAGTTATCCTTCTCACACAGTAAACAGATTTCTCGAGCTAGCCTACATACATAAAGAACACAAATACACAGAAAGTGCCATTCTTTTTTTTCAGGGTGAGGGTACAGCTTAGCAGCGGTGTCAAGAAGACTACTTACCCATTTGATTCATACCACCGTTAGAACTGGTCGCCGAAGACACAAGAGGCAGATCTGTCAGATGTTAATCTTCAGTTACTATCATCTAGCACTGAGAAGCTAGCCAGCACAAAAAAACAACACATTTAATTAGTTACAACATCAGGCAAAATACTGCCAGGGTCTGACTCACGGGAATAAGCGCCTCGTGTCTGCTAAATGCTTACAAACTCAGAATAAGAAGAAAGAAGCGAGGCGTCCTACATGGGCGCTGCCAGCACAGAAGTACACACGTAGCTAGATTAAAAAAGTGACAACTGCACCACCAGGAAGAGTCACTTGACAGTTGCTGCTGCAAGACGTCACAGCCTTTGCGTCGCTTTGTTTTCATCTTGCTGGCACAACAACTTGTCCTATATCGCCCCCTAGCAGTGTACTATGAGGTTACACTCTTTGGTAGGCTAACGGTGAAGGATGCCCTCCTAAATGTATCCCGCACTAGCCTACTTCACGTCAAAAACTGCAGTTTTAATTCGAGTGTCAAAAATGCCGTTTTGGAGGAATTATTTGCAATTCATATGGATGAAATGTAATATTTTGCACACGAAAAACATTCATGCATTGCACAACTAGTAGGCTATAAAGAGATTGCACTCGTTTTACTAAATCATGTGCTCCTTAAATATTGCGCTGGTTTTATTAAAACATGTGCTCTTTTGACTAGTTGCCTACTCAATCATCTAGGCCAGTGGTTTTCAAAGTGGGGGCCGGGGGCCGCGAGGGGATGCCAGGGGGGCCTGAACTGCATTTCTTTGTATCTTGTACTCTGCACAATGACAAAAGTTAAATCTAATCTAATTTAATATAATCAAATTACATTATCCTCTGAAATTGCCTGTGGAGCAAGGCAAGATCTGCTTACTTGCAGGAATGGAAGAAACCACTTGCACTGAATTATTTAAGCAGAACAACAATGATCTTCCAAGTTGTGTATACTTTAAACTACTGTTAAAGTTTATAAAAGAAAGATGTTGTTAATGTTTTGAAATGAATTGTTCTTACCTTTACTCAAGATTGCTTTGTAGTAACTAGTGTATTTGACATGTAGCAGGAGCAGTGCATAGAGCACAGCTGTGTTTCCCTGCCTGCCTGTCTGGCACCTGTGCTCTATGAAAGAGCAGGTAACATTTACCTGGCAGATGTTCACCTTGTTTGTGAGGGCCAAACTTTACGCCTGCCTGTCATCTTCACTGAAATCCCTGGGCCGGTTCCGCTGTAGTTTGGAGGCTACTTTTAGTCTGTGGCTTAGATATGTCCCCTTCCTTGTTTCAAGGACTGTTTCAAGGAATTCCCATACTGTATGTCAGAACTTGGTGATTTTGTTTATATCTTAGCTAGTCACAGCAGCAGGTAACTAACTGGTTCTAGACACTGGGTTTCTGTGTGCCCGCCAACTGTTTGCAGGTATGTTTTCTGTCTTTAAACCTCCTTTAATTAGTTAACACAACCTGCTCACTCAGTTTGCTATCTGCAGTGTTGCATCATGATTCCCATGCCCATATGACTGATTTTGTGATGGACGGCATGTTCTCCGTGGTGAGGAGTTCGACTGGGCAGAGGGCCTTCAGTCGGTAGGGCTTTGACCCACTCTCAAGGCTCGATGTAGTGTTTGTACGAGTGGAGCAGGAGAAGGGACTGTGGATGAAGGGGGCAGGACGAGGGAGTTTAGACGCCTCCTATGTGGACAGCTTCAAAAGCACCACATATTTGAAGGGCCTGTAGAGGCAAGGAGGTTGGCCCTTGACAGTATCGGTATGTTTACACACAATCATGTTCTTTAGTTTCTCCCTTAAATCCAGGTCACCAACTTCCTCAATCAATGGTGCTTGGAAGTGGTGGCAGGCCACAGATTTGCCTGAAAAGGCGCATGGAAAGAAAATGGGGCAATACCCCTCCTTGAAGGAGGCATACCGCCAGCATTTGCCCACAAGACAGTATGTCCCATTGTGTAACGCTGTAAAGGGAAAAAGTGTCACATTGAAGATCTAGATGCACTACTGTTTATTTTTGTTTTGGGTGTTACTGGATGCCAGGTGCCTGATGGAATATGTATAGTATAGAATTGGTGGCATTTAACATGATTGTGTGTAAACATACCAATACTGTCAAGGGCCAACCTCCTTGCCTCCACAAGCCCTTCAAATATGTTGGTAAAGCAGCAACTAGTAAATTTTTTCTTAAAATATGCGTGCCTTTTATGCCATGAGTGTTCTGCGTTCTTGTGATAGTTTTGGATCTTAACGTTAATAATGGAGATGTTAGGAAAACTACAACTTTTAACAGAGATGCATATCATCTCCCTCATTCATTTCTTTGCGCAACAGCCCACATTCGGCGTTCACTCCAGCTACCTCTGTTAGGCCTACAAAAAGTCGCGATTTTCGTGCAGTTGCTGCAATGTTACTATGCTGTTTTCATGGACAGTTACAGGAATCCGCTTCATTCATGTTTTTTTTTTTTTTTAAAACATCGCTGCTTCTAACCTACCCACGTTAGAGTGGTCGCTTGAATGGCCACTCATATACCACTACAACCTAATTTTATGCCTCTATATCTAATGGCACCAAATTAACCAGTGGACCGTTGTCAGCCCTTTGAGGCCAGCGCTGTCAGAAACATGCACAAAAAATATATAGGCCCAGCATAAATTATAATGACATCGGCGCCCAAAAGTGCCCTGGCTCACCGAGAAAATGCCCGGTATGCCAGATGGCCAGTCTAGCCCTGGCTGTTGTGAGTCTGTACTTATGCTGAAATCTATATATGCAATCCAATGAAAATTTTCCCTGGACTTCTACTAACAGCTTGCTCATGGCAAGGTTAAGGTCCAGGGGTCCCTTGGAATTGTTGAAGGAAGGCCTGGGGACCTCTTCTTCACCTACGACCAGCAGGCCTTCAACTCCAAAATATATTATACATAATGGACCAGGCCCACGCAGCATTAACCGCTGTGAATATGTAATGATGTGCGGCCAGAGGCCAGACCTGGCACAGACCTGCACAACATCGAGCAGGTAATGCTATGAGTATAATTTAATGGGGTCTGAAACCTGTAAGGATTACCAGCAATAATTTAAGAGCAAGAAAATAGATTTTTAATAGTACATAATAAAAAAAACATAATCACCCCAAATTATTCTGCAATTACTGCCGTTCATGCTGTTTCCCATTTTAATTTTTTCTATAAAATGTTGTTTCACTTTGAAAAGCTAAAGAGACGAGGACCTCACCAGGCTAAAGACCCTCCACGGATGGGTGGGCGTACCATAGCGTACCATAGCATTTATTCCTGCAGGCGCCCCTGATGCTAGCCTATGACAGCCTAACCTTTCAGCCTCGAAGATCAATTACTTTTTAAAGCCTCTCAGTCCAGGGGTCAATATACAGTAGAGGAAAAAGTTGACTACCTTGACGAAACTTGACACCATTTTCATACATATTTTCTAGATTTTGTAGTTGTTTACTACACTTTGTAATGGAAGATACTTATCTAAAAATTTTGGGAATTTTATTTTGTGGCTGAAATAGGCTTCCATAACTTTGTCTAATTGAGACAGTGTATTTAATGCATATTAATGCATATTAATAGAAGCCTAAAGGCAGTTTTCTTCTGAATCTGAACAGAAGAGTTCAATTAGCCTGTATCATGTATAATGGAATGTCAAGAAAAGAAAACAAAAGTTGAACCTGGCTTTATCCATAATATCCTATGTTTAGATCCTGTTTTGGATATACAAAATGGCACATCTCCACATTTAAACATTTCAGAAAACTTGAATACTAATAATAGATGTCTTCATGTGAGCAGACAAATACACTGGGTGTGTTTGTTTTTTGTTTTATTATTCACCTAAATTATCTTGTCTTTACATGGGGGTGGTCTAGTTACAGACTGGGCAGTTTATGGTAATATCCTATTGGTCCCTAGACTGTAGTGGGAGCGACAGGTGTGTCTATCTGACCTGACCTGGTTTCAGCCAGGCTCATAACATAGTGCAGATTTGCCCAGTTTAGTTCAGCACATTTAGATAGCCTGGTCACAAAACTCTTTTGAAGAGTCTCCCAACCACATAAGCGTTTTGTGTCCTCCCCTTATGAAAATGAAAAGGAATCTTAATGGTATTTTGGGACAAAATATTATGGTCATCTGGAATACTATAGTATTTTGGGACATACTACTATAAGACTGTTCTATAGGAACACTAGAGGGTTATTATAGAGGTATTACAGAACGTCATAGAAGTATTACAGTACACACTGGCATAGAACTACTAAATCTTAGTATTACTACAGTAGGCCTACCTTTTCATAAGGGACAAGCTGTAATATACAGCTAGTTGTCATCCACGTGATGGCGCCATTGAGCTATAATAAGCGGGCTTATTTTCAAAGTGACGAAAGGTAGTTAGAAAGCTCAGTCTGACCTGCAGCTAAGACCCTTGTGCTTGACTTGGAAAATTGCAGGCTGTTTCTTTTAGTTTTAAGAGATGATATCCTTAAAACTCTAAATTATACTGTTAGAAAAGTGAAACATATTGCAGTCCCATTAATGTCCCACTAATGTCTATTACCTCTATGCACAGTAGGATTCACAAGATAAGCAAGTGTCAGATAGAATGTGCACTGGCTTTTTTTGGCAGTACAACTCTCAAACTCAGGGGTTATGACAGCTCCTGTTGCGAATACAAACCGCACTGCAGCATTTGAAGGACATTTCCCTCAGAGAATTAAGGTCAAGTGCCTCACTCCAAACCACAATTTTAGAGTGCCTTCTCTCAGCCAGTCTGGAAATAGGGTCTCACATCCGCAAGGCACAGACCACGCGGCTGTAGTGAACTCCTCGTCTTCCGCATCGGGATGAGCCAATATGCTGCCAATCCTTTTCATTTGTATTGTCTCTGAGAGTTATCTTTTGTGTTTTCATACACTCTGTTTCTCCCGCTGGAGGATGTTTGACAGGGATAGTGAGCGCATCCAAGGGGCAGAGGGTGAGTTGTGTTTTGGCTGTGAGTGTGACCCACCGGTGTTGACCTTGGCTCAGGAGGCCCTGGGCTGGCGTGGAAGTGTTCACAGGCTTTCGTGAGGAGATCAGCACTCGCTACACTCAGCACTGGGGTGGAAGTGATACCTGCCGGGTGTGAATGTGCCGGAGGGGAGCCCACCTCCTCTGTTCAGGGCGCCTCTTCTCTTCTCTTCCCAGGACAAACCAGGCCCGCAATCATCCCCTGTCCCTGCAATGACAACCACCACTTCAGTAGACAATCTGCAATCCATGTCTTTGCTCATTTTATGAAACGTGGCAGCCTTGAGCAACGCACGGTGATGCTTATCACACTAATAGCGCTGCTTTGACAACTCCCCCCCCCCCCCCCAGCTTAAAAAGCGTAATCACACGGCATTCCTATCAGCTTATCTCCTCCATTCTGCTCCCCTGCCTCAGCACTGCAGCTACCTTTTCTGCCTGAGAAGGAGTGAAGGAGGCGGAGAGGGAGGAGAGGAGCGGCAGGGCTGGCAGGGCGGAGTGGAGAAACGCATGAATAGACAAAGAGTGCTGAGGCACCGAGACGGGAAAAGAGCAATTATCAGGAGCGGATTAGTGCCGGTGGCAGTGCGCTGCTCGTGCGGATGGAGGATGAGTTTGCACTGTGCGGCGTGTGTGACGATGCCGCAGCTATTCACCAGCTCTTTCTGATAGCCTGGTGTGACACTGCTTTCCTCTCAGGGTCCAAGGCAGTCAAACCGCTCCAGAAAGCGCCCTCCATATGTCCTGAAACCTCCATATGCAACCTTCCAGGAGTTACTTACCGCTCTCATTTGATCAAGCTGACACGCTTTGCATACATGAGGACTGAGTATACGTGTGTGTGCATGTTGAATTTTTAAAATGTACGTGTGATCGATATCTCAGAAGAAAAAGTATTCTGTCAGTTTTGTGTGTGTGTGTGTGTGTGTGTGTGTGTGTGTGTGTGTGTGTGTGTGTGTGTGTGTGTGTGTGTGTGTGTGTCTCCGCTTGTCTCCATGTGTCTCTGTGTGTGTGCTTATGTTTAATTGAGTCTGTAGGTTATTTTTACATATTGAAAATGGAAGGTGAAGCTGGAGGAGAAGTTGGACTGAGACTGGCCAGTGCGCGGTGTGAGCAGCACCCTCCCAGGCCCAGACAGACTAAGTGTCTGCTGAAGAGGAAGGAGGCAGGGGAGAGGCAGGGGAGAGTCCGTAGGACGGCCAGGGACAGAGAGCAGAGAAACTAGAACAAGCTGTCTTCATCAGTCATGGCCACTTTACATGATGCGATAATGACCAGACAACAGCTCTTAAAACAGATATCATTCACCAAATCGAGAAACACACACACACACAAACAAAACAGACAGAGAGAGAGAGAGAGAGAGATGATGCATGATGCTCTGTCTATGTTTTCTTTCCTTCACATACTACTACTACTGTACAATAAGAAATTCTTTGGCAGTATGTTTTGTCATGGCAATAATTGAATTGAATTGAGAGAGAGAGAAAGAAAAAGAAAAAGAGAAAGAAAGAAAGAGAGAGAGGGAGAGAGAGAAAGATGAAAAAACTCCAGTAGAGTAAACTGTTTGGAAAAAACAATCAGAGTCAGGAACACCAGCATATACAAAGAGAATGACAGAAATAAATATGACCCACCTGACGTACAACAAGGCAAGCTAGCCCCAAACCTACACAAACACTCCACCCCCCCCCCCTCTCTCTCCCTCCCTCCCTCTCTAAGACTTAATATAAAGAATATATAGATTCCCAGTGTTATAGTATAATACCTCTGATGGATTTCCCCAGACCCAACCCTACTGTTGGGCTTCTGCCCAAATCTCCCCCAGTGGCCGGCTCTTTCAATGGGTGTGTCCCTCTTGTCCTGGCCACTACAGAATAGGCTATTGTTAACCTCAGAAGACACAGAAACCTAAACAACCCAGAAACAGAAAACACACAAACACACACACAATCTCTCTCTCTAACACACACACAAACACACACACACACATCAAAGTGTTTATACACATACACACACATCCCTCATACACTGTTCTCACAAACACAGAGTCAAACAGTCAATAGCCAAATGAACACACACAGTGAAGAACTAGTCATGTACACAGGCACACACTTGTGATCCATTGACGTAAGTGTGTGTGTGTGTGTGTGTGTGAGTGTGATGGAAAGACTGATCATAGAAAACTGGTGTGTGGATGAGGCTCACGTTGTCGTCATGAGCTGGCTGGCTCTCCTTTTAACTGCCTGTATGTTTCCTTTCCTCCTCTCCTCTCCTCCTCTCCTCCCTTCTCCTCTCCTCCTCTCCTCCTCTCCACTCCTCTCCTCCCGTCTCCTATCTACCAGACGACCTATTGTCTCTCACCCCAGTCACTACATCAGTTTCATCTCCCGGCTATAAATGACTCCTCAGACATCATAAAAACACATCCACATACACAGGGCCTGTTCTGCCTGCCTACCCCTGCTTTATATGGCTCTCTTACTCCAGCCCAGCCAAGAGAGCTGCTGTTTTTGAGCTCTTGTAATAGAGCTAAGCAGCTTAACGCTGTGCCATAGAACACTTTATACCCTCAAATAGCACGTAAGGGGCAAATCCAAGGTTATTTGGTTTTGCTTTCTGCATACTGTATGTGACACCAAACCCAGAGACTGGAGGGGACCCGGCTGAAACCCCACTCGGTGCTTTGGATCAGTATCACCCCTCTCTCCCTCTCAATTCAATTCAATTCAAGGTTGCTTTATTAGCATGACTGTAAGTAAGTACAGTGTTGCCAAAGCACAATTAAAACAGCATAACAATTAGAACATTAAAAGCATTACAGGAAACAGTAACATGAAATATTGTGTGTATACCCTCACTTTCTCTCTCTTTTTCCACATACACACACACACACACACACACACACACACACACACACACACACACACACACACACACACATATGCATGCTCTTTTTTTCTCTCTCTCTCTTTGCTTTCTCTCTCTCTCTCTCTGTCTCTCTCTCTCTCTCTCTCTCTGTCTCTCTCTCTTTGCTTTCTCTCTCTCTCTCTCTCTGTCTCTCGTCATATCTTCCTTCCCCTTTTCCATTCTGTGGTACTGATGTAGTGTGTGAGGGTCAGGTCTGTGGTACTGATGTAGTGTGTGAGGGTCAGGTCTGTGGTACTGATGTAGTGTGTGAGGGTCATTCTGTGGTACTGATGTAGTGTGTGAGGGCCATTCTGTGGTACTGATGTAGTGTGTGAGGGCCATTCTGTGGTACTGATGTAGTGTGTGAGGGCCATTCTGTGGTACTGATGTAGTGTGTGAGGGTCAGGTCTGGAGGGAGCACGAGGCCCCAGTGTTGCTCACATGTGTTGTGTTTGATCCAGTCAGGGTGGCCGAGGGGAACCTGCAGAGAGGATGTGTCCTTTTATCTGAAAGTCATGGCTGTGCCTGCCCTGCAATGTGTGAAGATCAGCGTGCTGCTGGCTTCAGGGGGTTGGGCTGGCCAGTTAGAGAAGGGTCTACATCAGTGGAGTTCATCTACACATTAGTTGAGGCTAGAGGAGGGTCTTTGTTTTCCGAGTGTCCACCATTTAAGTTCATCAGAGTTTGTCCTCTGTCATCGCTACATAAACATCTATTATATTGAGCACCACAAACACAAACGTGATTCCCCTACGTCTCATCCTCTGCTTCATCTATAAAGCACCAATCTGCTCTGCAGCTTCATGTGCGTGTGAAGTGTGTATCCCTCTAAGACCCGACTCATCAAAGCTGCTTTTGTTTCATCCTCACATCCCTAGTGTTCTACAGCTGCAAACAGCTGCCTTTGAAGTCCCTGCCGAAGACATCCACTGTTCTCTCTTCAGCACAGTAATCTGTCTGATGTGGCGTATTAGTGACAACTTCAACGACTCTGTGGCACCTGACGGCAATATTTCCTCCTATTCAAAATTACATGGCCCTTCTGGAATGTTCCTCTATGCTACAGAACGTTTTGACCTTTCACATGGCATCTGAGTCCCTCGAAATCGGCTGACCTTCTGTTGTTAGGTGTGCTACAGCTAGGGGAGGCAGAGAATAGCCAGGGTAGCAGCCACGGGCTGACATTTTGGGACGACTCGAACCTCTTTTTAGCGCGGCCCTCCTTCAGGCCTAGACAGAGCTGAGGCTATTTTTACTGATATTACATAAATCCAGTGATCTCTGGCTATAATAGGAGATGTAATTACAATAGGGAAAGGCAGCGCCTGGTGTGAAATCGCTGGTCAATTAAAAAAGAAGAAAAAAACATGAATGTGCAAAACAGAGGAGTCCTTGAAAATAGCACATTCTGACTTAAATTAGGCCTATATTTTTTTCCTTAACAGGAAATCCATTAAAAAAAACCCACAAATAACTTGCATGCTCATAAATTACATTGTTATGGTCTTTAATCAAGCCGTCCCTTTGTACAGATTTAGAGCGAGTCATTCTCTGTCTAACTGGACCTTGAAATTACACATTACTAACCAGCTTTTTCACACACCCGAAATATCCCCAGGCAGACTGCTGGAATCTGACGTCAAAGTGCTTTTGGGAGCCAGTGTGCCGATGACTTCTGAAAGGTTCCTGGTATTTCCGGATTGTTCCATATTTGTTAAATAAAGGCCATCAGAGTGTTGGCTATCAGAGGCGGCGGCCAGGAGGGGCGGTGTGGGGCTGGGGGTCGTCCTGCTCCGCTCCGCTGCGCTGACCCCGGCGAGCTAAACTGAGACGGACCATGTGTGAGCGCTGCCAGGCCTATTGTCTCCCTGCCTGTTATCATTATTCCACAGCTTCCTCCAGACGTGGTGTGTGCAGGCGAAGGGAAAGAGAGTGAGTGGGAGAGAGAGAGAGAGAAAGAGAGAGAGAGAGAAAGAGAGATGGGTTGGAGGGGGGAGAGAATGAGACAGACAGTAACAAATAAAGATTACAATCATCTATGCATCATATAATCCTAGTGGAAGAAAATACAGCCTACAAAGGGTATTGTTGACGATAAGTAACGCACCATTACAAGGCCAGTATGTAGTTATATAGAATATGGTACATTAACACTTCATATGCACTGAAATGGCCAATGCCCATTGTCTTTTCTGACCTTATATACAATTCTTATGTGTACAGTCTGCCAGACAAACACAGCAAACACACACACACACACACACACACACACACACTTAGCTCAGGCCAGAGGAATGCTATCAAAAATAGAGTGAGAGTGAGCAGTGGCTGGGAGGGGGGGCATGTTTGTTTTTGAACGTGAAAAAGGCGGCGTGAGTAACAAAGGGGAGAGATGGAGAGGGCCAGCCAGACATTTACTCTAAAAAGGCCATTTGCTGCAGTACAGAGTCCATAATGACATCATTTAGCAGGCTCTCTTCTACAAAGTGAATCTCACCCACCCAATCTCTCTCTCTCTCTCTCTCTCTCTCTCTCTCTCTCTCTCTCACACACACACACACACACACACACACTGGACATTGTCAGACACCCACACACTCCTCCAGACAGAATGACACAGGGTCAGACCCAGTCACTGAGTCACAAAGTGGACACAAAGTCTCAAAGTCGTGTAAATTCCGTCTCATGAATCCAACTAAAGCAGTGGAGACTTGAGTCAGGTGTTTTCCTGGAATCTCCCATACACTGGAGCTCATATGAGCTTTGTCTGCATGAGGTCATACAATTATTACAATGTATTGATTGAGAGATGTCTGTGTGTTAACACTCTGAAGCTGTTTTGAGACCTGTGTGGGTGACTCATGTTTTTACCGGCTCCAGAGGCCACTGCTGCCAGTCTGCCCTGTGACATCACCGGGGGCCTGACTCAGCGGTGGCCCTGAGAGGCAGCAGGGGAGCATTCCCAAACAGACCATTCACCTGCACCACGGCAACACGGGGACAACGTCTGAACGGACCACTGACTGGGTGTTCTTTTGTCTGTGTGTGTGTGTGTGTGCTAGTGCTGCTGTGACATATTAACTCTCTAGTGGTGCGACTTGAGCAAGGAATTCCTTATCAGTGACATCACAGGCAAACAGGTGAACGGAAAGAGGATGTTTTCTACTCCGACTTCCAGATAAGGACATGTAGGCTCACTCTATGCTGCAGCACATTGTGGGGACCATACAATAACAACAACTTTGTTACAGTTGTGAGTGATATGAATGTGCTCGCTGCTCTGTATGTGAGAAATGTAAAAGGATACACTTACACCCTATTAAACCATAAAACTACAACTATAAAACTTCTCTTGAAACAGTATGCAGTTGACCTATGATTTCTATTCAAATCAAATGAATCCAATGAATGTTTTACAACAATTTATATCGTTCTGCTGATGCTCATGTCAAAGTCTCTGCTAACCTACTTTCAGGGCCGAGGCAGGACAGGACCTGTAGTCTGAAACGTCTGCCCTGAGGGCAGGCACCTACTGTAAGAGCCTGTGGTCAGCAGACGTGTGCATTACCGTGTGAGCTGAGGCAGCTCCTCGCCTCGCTGCAGTTCGCTGTTCTACTCTAATTCATAAAACGCGTCCGCTCATGCAGAGCTGCCAACGCACGTCACGCTGGGGATCTGGCTAAGTGATGGCATGAAGGTTAATTGCGATCATCGCTTGGATGCGCTTTAATTACTGTTGTCTGTGGCAGTGATCTATTTTCAGTCGCATCTCCTCCTCACAGTGTTGACTGGAGCCTGGTTTGTGGGCAGGCAGACGGCGCTAATTATCGTTTTGACAGCGACGCAGACGTGAGGAAGAGGAGGAGGAGGAGGAGAGGGAAATTGACGATGGGGTCGCACTGACACATGGAGGTGAGGGATGACACAAACAAACCACCACACCCGAGGGGAGGTCTCACCTCAACCACCACAAGAGGGGCTACCCCAGTGAGCTCATGTCTGTGTGTGTGTGTGTGTGTGTGTGTGTGTGTGTGTGTGTGTGTAGGTGTGCATGTTGTGACAGAGTGGAAAGATACCCTCTCATGAGTAATGGAATCTCACCCCACTTTAATGGTCCTTCTCCACAAAAATTCCCAAACAATAATTGTATTGTTAACAAAGTAAGCGTTAATAAAGACTGTGTTTCAGTGCATGTTCCTTTGAGTCAGTGTTTGTCTCTGTGTATATACATATTATACATACATGAACATAAGCCTACATTAGTCTATACATATACACTATACCAGTCAAAAGTTTGGAGACACTTAGACATTTCCATAGACAGAATACCAGCTGAGATCATTTGCATTGTTTTTTTACTCAGGGCAGCAGTTTTCAGATTACATTATGTGCTTACATAACTGCAAAAGGGTTCTCCAATGTTTTCTCAGATAGCCTTTTAAAATTATGTCAGATTAGTAAATAGAATGCATTTGCAACATAGGATGAATGGTTGATGATAATGGGCAATGTAGATATTGTATTAAAGATCAGCCATTTGTTTCTACTGTTGTAGACCCTTTTGCGATTATGTAAGCACATAATGTAATCTGAAAACTGCTGCCCTGATTAAAAAAAGAACAATGCAAATGACAGCTGGTATTCTGTCTATAATGGAGTGGAATGGCCATTTCTAAGTGTCTCTTTTGACTGGTAGTGTATATATAGTGTTTGAATGTACTGTATTTATGCATATGTGTGTTGAGAGGTTAGAGATGCTACGTGAGCTATGCGTGGGTGAGGTTTCCATTGGGCTTAGTGAATAAATGGAGGCATTGATAAGTGAGAGTCAAGCGTAGGGCATTTGCGAGGCCCGATCAGACTAATGCACACTCACCGTCGAGACTCGTGGAGTCACGGCCCTCAGGACAATAAAAAGAAGTGCAATAAAAGAATCACTCTCAGCCCCAACACAACTTTGTTTATTATTGCACCTTATATTTATGACTTTGCTCCTTCGCTGTGTACGATTAGCTTGATCTATCTCTCACACAATCTGCCGTTTCCTCCTGTGTCGTTCTGAGGCTGTCAGCACTTCTCTTCACTGCAGCGTCCCTTTGATGGCTCCTTCATACAGCGCCTTTCCCTTCATTACCATGGAAACCCTCACAGCACAATACTTTGGGTGTGATTGGGCGGTCAGCGCAGGTGGTGTTTATGTTTTGATGCCGTCGCACGTTTGGAGCGGTGTGCGTTTCACACGCGCCGCTGAAACACGTCGCCACAGGTGCTGAATGTTGTGCTTGTCTGGGCTGACAGTATGAATGTGCCGCAATCACAGGGACTGGCTGAAGGATATTGGGTAATAGTGACTAATGTGTCATGATAAGATGTCCAAGATGAGTGGCAAGCCGTGGTGAGGTGATTCTCTCTCACTCTCTCTCTCTCTCTGTGTCTTTCTCTCTATGTGTCTGTGTGTGTGTGTGTGTGTATGTTTGCTGTCTGGCTGCTGCCCTGTGCATTGCTCTCTGCATGTAGTGGGTGCCATCTTGCTGTGCTCTAGTCCAGTAGTTTTCAAAGTGGGGGCCGGGGCCCCCTGGGGGGCCGCGAGGGGGTGCCAGGGGGGCCGCAAGTTGGAAGGAAAAATAAAAGCAATAAATAAATACATTTGAAAAAATTTAAATATACCTATTACTATGAGGGGAGGCTGTTATACAATGGCATTATAATAATTTCTCGCATATCTGAACATTATATTTTCCATGATAATGACTGGGAATAATAGTAGAGTGATAGTTCTCATATAGCAGAAAGCCCCAAATGCAATTTTTACACACTGTATGCTCCATTGCGAAATGCTTGTGGCTAAAATAATTATTACTGTAGGATTAGGTTTAATAACACATAAAGGGGGTCCTTGGCCAGAACCTAGTGGTATTTGGGGGGCCTTGTTGTGGAAAAGTTTAGGAACCCCTGCTCTAGTCTACAGTTCCAAAGGCTGCATGTAAAGCACAGACATTGTTTGCTATGTGTGTGCATGAGCAAGGGGGGGACGTAATCTCACTGGTGGGTGAGTGGGTGGGGGCTCTGAAATGGGGAAGAGCAGATATATGAGACATGTGGGAATAGCAAGTTAGCAAGATTGGAAAAGCAAGTCAGAGAGAGGGCCGAGAGAGAGTGAGAGAATGAGAGAGTAAGTGAGTGAGTGAGAATGAGGTGAGTGAGTGAGAATGAGGTGAGTGAGTGAGTGAGTGAGTGAGTGAGTGGAGTGAGAGAATGAGTGAGTGAGTGAGCGAGTGAGAGAGTGTAAAAGAGACCCCTGAGTCACGACGGAAGAGCGGTAGATCCTCAGTCTTATTTCAGTATTGGAACCCCACACTAGAACAGGAAGACACCTGGGAGGTTTGATTACACACAAATAACAGGCAGGAAGAGAGAAGTTAATGCCTCAGACATGTCCGGCTCTAGTCGGTGGTATGCTGGTTTGTGTGCGTCTGCCTGGGAGTGTGTGTATCGTGCAGTGCTGAGAACTAAGTTAAGTTGTGAGCGGGAGTGAGCATATGTGTGTGTGTGTGTGTGTGTGTGTGTGTGTGAATAGGCGGAATCTGTAACATCCTTTTTTTTCTACCCCACAACGGATGCAGCTCCCCCGCTATCCGGGATTTCACCAGCCCAGGATACATGTGCTTTAATGCAGACCTCTCCTCCCAGCCGCCCCTACCAAACACACTCAACCTTCATGAATATAATTTCTTTCAGAAGTAATCCTCTTCAAATAACTGGATTGCTTCTCAGAAAAGCTCCAAAATCAAAGCCCATTTGGTGATTCAGGCCTAACCATAGTTATGAATATCCATATCCATCGCAACCACTTCAACATGCTGACCTCACAGGATTAAGCAGGCCTAATTGACAGGCATTTCCGGGATGTATTGGGCTGACGTCAGGCGTGATGGCTGAAGATTGGCGTGGTGATCCCTCCGAGACGTGCGATCCCTGTGAGGTGTGAGTAGACGCAGGGACAGACGTGTTAATATTTATCCAGTGAAATCTGCTCCGACCGCGCGATCCCCCTGCCGCGTTACGTAAGGCCCTGAGTATGCGCCAGATCAGACAGGCAGACAGGCCAATTAGTCACTCAGTCATCCCCAGGGGCGCTGCGCTCAGGAGTGCGTGTGTGCGTGAGTGAGGCGCTCTGTTTGGGTGTGTAAGAAAGAGAAAGGTAGACAGGCTTGCGCAAGACTCATGTGTCATTGGCACTCACTCACCTATACGTCCACACTGCGGGGGCTCTGCTCTTCACAAGCACAAGCACACACAGAATGGTCAAGTGTGAAAACATTCAGTCAGCGCACATGCTCCAAGATAAAGTGCTCACAGGTGTGTTTCTGCGTCTATTACGAGCATGTCATGCACATCCTAAACTCCACACAGACACTATACACTTTGTTTTGTTTGTTAGCGTCACGATAGCTGTACAGTTAACACATACGGTTCATGACTTTAGTTACACTGACCAAAGATTTTCTTCTTTCGATATTTACTTTAGTATCATATTGAAGGGAAAAGGATAGCATTAGCCACATGAAATAAAGCAGACGGTTCTGTTAGTTCAGACCTGTCTTCAGTTCTGTTAGCACAGGACATATCAAACAACACTCGTTCA
>NW_027468564.1:58257659-58267659 GCF_046254945.1 Alosa pseudoharengus
AAACACACATACACACACACACACACACACACACACACACACACACACACACACACTCTCTCTCACACACACACACACACACACACACACACCCACTCAGCACACACACAACACTCCTTCTTCTGACCCACTCACACACACACAAACACACATACACACACACACACACACACACACACACACACCCACTCAGCACACACACAAACACACACACAGACACACACACACACAGACCCACTCAGCACACTCACACACAGACACACGTTTCTCCTTCTTTTTTTCCCTCACTCCATTTTCCTCCTCCTCTCATTTCCCTTCCCCATCCCGTCGCCAGGAAAGTACCCAACTAATCTCCCTCTGGGGAAGTGGCCCCGCGCGGGGAGGAGAGGGGAGAGGGGCCCCCGCTTTCCTGCTGCTCGCAGCCCCAAATGAGGCACCCCGGCCTGGGCAGGTGGGGTGGGAGAGGGGGCCAGCATGCCAGCGGGAGCTTGGAAGGGCTTCCAGTGGAGCCTTTAGTGGAGAGGAGAGGAGAGGAGAGAGACTCACTTTAGCACTAAAGAAAGTCCACACTCCCTCTCTGCCGTCTGTGTGCTGCTGTGGAACCAGCATTTGGTTCTCTGGAGCTTCAGTCACTCACTCACCCCACGAAAAACACCTGGACACATACACACACACACACACGCGCACACACACACACACACACATGCGCACACGAGGGTCTGATAACATTTTTGTGGTTGTGATTTAACATGTTCTTTGTGAGACGTAGTGCAGACAGCATGTTTATCCATTAACATCTCTCCTAACGAACCTCTTTATTTTGCTCTAAGCTCTGCCCTTGGAGAGAGCTCGGCTTTGGATCAGTCGCTCTGTAATTGGGGTTTCTGCTGGCTGGGTTTTGGCCAAACTTCCTGAGCGTAGCCACTCCCCCATTAAGTGCCCCTACAATGTTAAATCTGCTGCAGTGTTGTCATTGGCGAGTTAGTGTGGTTTAATGTGTGTTTTGTCCTGTGTGGTCCCAATTTAACAGGGTCAGAGTTTGATTGAGATACATTGCTTTTTGTCTGTGAAATGCTCTGTTTTGTTTTGATGACAAAGGACTTTTGTGTTGATTTATTACTGGTTTATTTAATTTCTTAGGAAATAAATAGAATTAGTAATTATAGTGTCCTGTCACACCAGTCTAGGTCTGGGCAGTAAGTGTATAAATTATGGAGTAATTGTATGAATAACAAGCTAGATCCCTGCCTAATTAAAAGTGTGAGATTCCAGCTTAAAGTTCGAAAAGTCTACTTAAAGAGGTATTAGGTGTTGTAAAAAAAGCAACAAAAAAAAACAAGCAACCTGATTAGCTAGCAGACAACAGCATTGAAAACAACACCAACAACAGCACAGTTAGTCCTGATAAAAGAAAATGAAGTTTTTCAGCAGTATATTTAGAGACATTCTGCTGTAAAACGGCTCATGTTTGCAGGGTTTCTGACCCCATAGCCCAAATGTAAATAAGGAGGAGTGGGCTGGAGGACACAACAGATGTGTGCATCTCTCCCTCCCATGACCACGCAATCGAAATGAATTTGAGGATCTTATAAAAACTGCCAGTCATCACTGGCACACTAGATATTGTGAAATGAACATTTGGAAAAATGAATAACTGTTAAGATATGAAAATATCAAAAAGTACTGTTCTGCTCGATTATGTCAAAAATCATTATCGCAATTATCTCGTTCAATATTGAGGTCACGATTATTAAACACGATTACTCAGTGATTTTGGAACTCACCCACTTTCAAAACTTTTTACATTTTTAAACTGAATTTTAAATATAATCCAACAGAAAAACATATAGGCAAAAACATAATGCACACGACAACTCAAGACAAGTCATAATCACGATTAATCTATTAATTCAATTAATTGCACAGCCCTATACTGTTGTCATTCATAATTTTACTAATGTTGCAATTGCTTCAGTTTATGATCAGGTGCCAATCATATAAGCAGTCATTTGAAAGCAGATTATACCGAAACGTGTTCTAAATGTGCAGTAAAAGAAGAGCTTGGTTACTGGTCTGTTAGCTTGTCTTTAGGTTTAAATCTCAGGATGGCACACTGGCAAAGAAAAAAATTTCACATGGCAAATTACCTGCCTGGAAAAGACCAGAGCAATTCTCAGTTGAGATATTGGTCTAGGAGATGTCAGTGGCAATGCCAGTGGGCAAATTGAACTGAAGCTGGTACATTAAACTTTCAGTGAATCCTGTCAGAAGAACAACAAACACATCACTCTTGTCAACGAACGCTTTACTTAGTTGTTTGTTCTTTTCAAGAAAATACACTGTCCAGATACACTGTCCAGATGCAATTAGTGGCAGCCATTGGTTGTTTACAGAGGTGCCTCAAGAGTGCCCTTCTGTCTATCATAGTATTCATATCAATAAATATATATTAAGTCAAAATAGACAGCATCAGATAGATAATTGTAATTGGCCGAGCTGAGATCCGAGAGCCGAGATCTGTTTGAACGGTATAAACGGACCTGTCTGATCAAATGAAATGAGCTCTCAGATAACAGGTAACATCATTTAGTGAAGCAGCAAGCTACTCTCTAGCTCTTTGATCAGAAAACAAGACTTGAATACCTGAATGCACCAGTATTCTCAACAGCTAATCATATCTGTGTATTTTTGTGTATCTGTGTATCCATCAGCCATACTGTAATTTTCATAAAGTTTGGGTTGAGTGGTGTCAGTTCTTAAATAGTGGGCTGGTAGTCTGTGCAATCCAGTTTAGTCTAGTGATTGGCATGTTTTATGTATACACAATCCTGTTGGGCTGAATTCTCTCTTCACGTTTGTCATTATCTTGTTTGCTGTACTAATTTGCATGAGCACAATTTCTCTCTCTCTCTCTCTCTCTCTCTCTCTCTTCTTTTTGTTGAGTTGGAGGACTAGACAAAAGACAGCATCAAGCGATGTCCTTTGATTGCTTTGGTCTTTCTCTCCTCCTCTCTCTAACCCTGGTGGAAGTGGCTGCAGCAGACATGCCATATAAGGTGTTGGTGTGGTGGGCCAGGGAGCCATGCGTGCACATGTACAACAGAACCATATGTCACCAGCGCTCCCCAGCACAGGAGCCCAGCTAACGCTAACGCACAGCACACAGCTCCCCCCAGAGCCCCCGGGGAGGAGCAGGGGGAGACGAGGAGGAGGAGGAGGGGGAGGAGGAGGAGCAGCTCCTCAAAGCCAAGGGGGTGTGGAAGGGGTTTGACCCGATTGGTTTTGGATGGGGCGAGACAGAGGTGTTGTCAGGCAGGTCATGATGAAGAGCTTGTGTTCAGGCTCGGCGGTGACCTCATGCCTTGAGTGGCTCTGACAGCGGGATGATGTCATCGGCCTCCACTGTTCCACTGACTCATGGGAGTTTGGAGCCACGGGTTCGCCTGGAAAGAGAAGAGCGCTGAGAGGGCTGAGTGTTTAGTCTCACTCGGTCTCAACTCTTCTTTTTACCTCTCTCTCTCTCTCTCTCTCTCTCTCTTTCTCTCTTTCTCTCTCTCTCTCTGTCTCTCTCTCTCTGTCTCTCTCAAATTCAAATTCAAATTCAAATATGCTTTATTGGCACGACAAACCATATGATGCATTGCCAAAGCCTCTTTCTCACTCTCTCTGAGCCTCACCTCAGTGCAGTGCGTGGCCAGAGATTGTGGGATTGGCTTCGGTTGATCTGAAGGTTGAGATTACGACTGGATTAGATGAGATGAAGGCCAGATCTTGGAATGTGTGCTCCCATCATTACGCACACACACGCACACACACACACACACACACACACACACACACACACACTTACAAAGAGAAACAGAGTCCCCCACCTCTCTCTCATACACACACATAGACACACAAACACACACACTGCCACTTTCACCAGACAGTCTTATTACCTCCATTCTCACTTGACAGACAAAGACACCCACCCACACACAAACACACACACACACACACACACACACACACACACACACACACACACACACACACACACACACACACATTCTCTCTGTAGGGGTCAGATGTTCCAAGGAGACAGTCGGCCAGCTTGTGACAGCTGGTTATTGAGTAACATGGTTGATTTGTGAAGAGAAAGGGAAAAGAAGAAAAGAGAGACAAAGAGAGAAAAACGAGAGAGAGAGAGAGAGAGAGAGAGAAAACAGATTATACGGCTACACGAAACAAGCATAAACACAAATAAATACACAAACAGACACGGATTAGAGGCTTAACTCTTGCCAGAACTCAGTATGCTGTGGTCGGTCTCTGAGCCCCTGGTCAGGACAATAGCTGTGCCGAGCTGATGCATGAGTCTGCACTGGACACACTGGGCTTCTTTTAAACTACAGACCCATCACTCCCCCTTTAACTAGCAGAGGACAGAGTGCTATAGAACCCTGAGAGGAGGCTGGGAATTGCTGCTCCAATGTGTTGGTGGGTGGGTGGGTATGTGTGTGTGGGTGTGTGTGGAGGGGGGTTGTCAGCATAATGACTTTGCCAGGACATTCCTAGGTCACACACACACACACAGACACACACATACACGTGTTGCACACATTCACATACGTTGGCATACGTTCATATTCACACACATAATATCTGTAGTAGGGGTGTAACGGTACACAGAAGTCACGGTTCGGTTCATACCTCGGTTCGGACCTCACGGTTCGGTACGAGTTCGGTACAATGGAGGGAAAAGCAAAACAAAAATGCAGAAAGCATTTTTTTTTGTACATGTCTCAGGCTGTACCACCTAGTGTCATACAGTCTCTTCCCTGAGCTATCTGCAACAGCCTGAAGTGTGTAAGATGTAGGCTAAACAGTACAATAAGTGCCCAGACTCAATCTGTAACTTGTAAACAAAATAAGACAATCAGCTATAAAACTGAAAATAGGCCACTTTCTTATTTCTGAAAGTGCAAATTACATAGAAAATGATTTTTAAAAATCCACTTAAGCAAGACCTTCAACATCTGTGTTTAGTTGTATATGGGTCTACAATTTGCCTCAATATTTTTCATTGTGTGTAAAGTAATAATCTAGCCTACTAACTGTGAAAATATCACACTATTTTGCCTTTTTTTAAAAAACGAAATTGCTCCTTTCATTTCATAAACAGACTACAACTAGAAGTCACGTGACTTTGCCCTTTGACGTTAACTCACCGTAGCATGGTTTGTTTATTAGCCTGGTTAGCGTTGTCACTTTATTTTACTGTCTGCACTTACACTACCAGCTCCTCATGTGAGAAGTTACAAGTTACCCCAACATAAAGGTAATTACCACGCGATTTACATAGCTTTCTGTCATTACGAAATCATTTAATTTAAGCCATAGGTTTTGGCCCTATTTGTATGTGTATCCAAAGGCTGCTGAAGCGCACGGGAAGTTTCTTTCCCCTCGTTTCAGTGATTGGTAGCCTACATCATCTGGGTGATGGCTTCGAATATGTGTAGCATTTTTTCCACTCACATACCCAATGCTGAACAACGCCGACACACAATTTCATCTTATCCACCACTCTTTCGCCTGTACTAACGTTACTGTAACTGAAGTTCTCAAACTCAAACAAAGAGACCAGCGGATCCTCGAACTCTTGTAAGTTAGGTCTAACCTTAGTGCTGCTAATGACTGACGGACTCGACCGACGACCTGACAAAAAAAAAACATAGGCGCCAATCAGAGCTTCAGAGCTAAGGCGAGGCTACAGATTAGCGTTAGGTGTCGCTAAAGAACTCCCGTAACTCTCGCTACTTAACAGTAATTGCGCATGACATTAATTAATCCGCACACGAGTTTTATGTATTTTTATACCGTGTATTCTCCGTGTAAATTGATGCACCGAACCGTGACGCCCGTACCGTTTCGGTTCAATACGAATACATGAACCGTTACACCCCTAATCTGTAGTCATACTCTATATTCTAATGCTCCTGTGTCTCCTCATTCCTCTCCCCTCTCTCTCTCTCTCTCTCTCTCTCTCTCTCTCTCACACACACTGATGTTTCAGATGGTCCACTCCCCCTGTGCCCTCCCCCCCTTACACACTTCGTCTGGAATGTACAGATGTTTCCTTTTGGGAGCTGCTGCTACCCTGGCCGATTCTCTCTCTCTCTCTCTCTCCCTCGGCTCATTCTCGGTCTTTCTCTCTCTTTCTCTTGTTTTTTTCTCCCTGTTTTTCGACCACTTTCTCTTTCTCATATGTAGTCCCACTCAGATGTGTAGACCCTCTCAATCATGCCCATCTACACACTACTGCAAGGCAAACACAAGCAGGCTGTCTTTCTTTCTTTCTTTTTCTTTCTTTCTATCTTTCTTCCTTCCTTCCTTCCTTCCTTTCTTTTTTTCTTTCTTTCTTTCTTTCCAGCAGTAAACAGCCTGAATAAGATTCAGACTAGTGTGCACAGAAAAGTCATGGTTTGCTCTTAAAACTCCTCCTGAGAAAGTGAGGGGGTCTGGGTTATTTCAGTGGTAGACGTGCCTACTGAAGGGCCTGCTCTTCCATACAAGTTACAGTGCACAGTTGCTATACCATAGCACTATAGCATCTAAATACAGATCTCACTCTCTTCATCATGGGCATACTGGTTTCTCATACCCATGACTTCTTCTTTATTGCTGTAGATCCTATATGTTTATCGTTTATATTTTCTTTATATTTATATACCTTGTGTTTCCTTTTTCCCATGTTTTTGTACTTTCCTCCTTGTTTTCAGTTTCAATTTTAAAAGATTCAGTGACATGACAAATGTATACGCCCATATTGCCAAAGTGTTCAAAAATATTCAAAGCATGCTCTCTCTCTCTCTCTCTCTCTGTCTCCCTCTCTCTCTCTTCATTCAGGAGAGGAGGCGTTGTCTGTAGAATGCTGCCTTCGTGTGTCACTTCCAGTGCTTTGTACATCTTCTTCTCCATGTCCTTAACTGCCCCTTCATTTGGTGGTGCCTCCCCAGCGCCTCTATCATTTGGATGTGTCCAGATGCTGTGCAGTATCTCTCTTCCTGCTGCCTAACCTCTACTCCTCCTCCTCCTCCATCTCATCCCCTATGTGCTCAGCCTCACAATGAGAGAGAGCCTTTGCTTTTCTCTTTTCTTCCCTGCCCTGCCGCACATCGTACAGCCCTTTACTTATCTATCTCTCCTTTTCAGCCTTTCATATCCCTCTCTCCTCTGAGCTTATGCTTCTCTCTCTTTCACCAGCTCCTCTTATTCCTCTCTTTTTTTCTGTGCATTTCCTGTTAAATGTTTATTCCCCTCTGCAGTCCATCAGTTTTTCTCTCGTGTGTCTGTCTCTTTTTCTCTCTCTCTCTCTCTCTAATAATAATAATAATAATAATAATAATAGTAATAAATGTTAAAACACACTTTACATCAACTCAATGACCTAAAGTGCTATACAATGCACATAAAACAACATACAAGACTTAGCATAAAAGGAACACAAAGAGAGATAAAAATTAAAATTTTTAGTTTTAGCCATAGGATTTTCTAAGAAGATGGGTTTTAAGGCCTTTTTCAGAAGAGTCCACAGTAGGGCCCTTAGATTGGAGAGCATTCCACAGACTGGGTGCAGCTGAACAGTAGGCGCGGTCGCCCATAGTTGAAGCCTTGTCCTCAGAGGCTGGAGGAGGTTGGCCTGTCCTGAGCGAAGGTGGCGTGAGGAGGAATGGGGGGTAATGAGTTGTCTGAGGTGTAAGGGGCAGTGTCATGGAGGCACTGGTGGGACAGAAGGGAAACTTTGAACTCAATCCTGTACTGAACAGGAAGCCAGTGGAGAGATTTGAGGATGGGTGTGATGTGGTGGTACTTCCGCACCCCCATCAGGATCCTGGCAGCACAGTTCTGGATGTACTGCAGCTGCTGGAGGTTCTTGCTGGGGATCCCGATGAGAAGTGCGTTGCAGTAGTCCAGCCTGGATGAGACAAAGGCGTGGACAAGTTTTTTGCCATCGGGGAGAGTGAGTATGGGGCGGAGTTTTGCAGTGTTCCTGAGGTGGAAGAAGGAGGTTTTGCAAAGATGTTTAATGTGGGACTCAAAAGTCATGTGAGGGTCCATTCTGACGCCGATGGGGCCAAGGACTGATCCTTGAGGGACACCACAGGTGACAAGAGTGTGTGTCCGATTTTGCACCACCCAGGGATACATACTCTGTTCTGTCTCTCTCTCACTCTCTCTCTCTCTGTCTTCTACTTTGTCGTTCGTCCTCTCCTCTCTTCATCATTACTGTTGTGTGCTGTTGGCTGTGTTGCTAATGTGTTGTCAGCATGGAGATGAACACACAGTGCCTGTAGTCTTTAGCCAGCTTTCCCCTCCTCCTCCTCCTCCTCCCTCTCCTCCTCCCCCTCTTTTATTTACTTGGTCTGCTGCTCCTCCTGAGTCACTTGTGGCTTTACAGAGCCTCTTTGTCCATGCGTGCACCTCCCTCCTCTGTAGTGCAGTGAGTAGAGGAGGGCAAAGCCAACTGTGAGACCCACATCTGAGACTTAGCTTTCTCTCGGCCTGTCATTCTGTGGGTTATGTAGCCGAGCTCTATGGGTAAGGTGCCTGGTGTAACCCTCTGTTAGGAGAGATGAGGAATATATAAAGCAGAGGTGTGTGTGTGTGTGTGCGTGCATGCGTGTGTGCGTGCGTGTGTGTGTGTGCGTGTGTGTGTGTGTGTGTGTGTGTGTGTGTGTGTGTGTGCCAGAAACAGCTCTTTGCTGGAAGTCATTTGAAGTCATTTGCTGTCTAATAGTGCTGCACTGCTGGAAGCATCCATGCTTCAGTGAAAGCGATAGGAAAGGCAAACCACCAAAACAACACCAGCTCATTACTTGTGTGCCTGTTGCTGTGTTAAAGCCATTCAGTATGAGAATGTATGTCTGGGCCCTCATTTCCAACATCATGTGTGACGCTTGTGAAGGTACAGTTGCCCTCTGGGTTTTTTGCATGGGTTTTGTTTATCTTTGTGTTTGTGTACATGCTTGTGCAACATATCTGAATTCCTCTGTGTGTGTGTGTGTGTGTGTGTGTGTGTGTGTGTGTGTGTGTGTGTGTGTGTGTGTGTGTGTGTGTGTGTGTGTGTGTGTGTGTGTGTGTGTAGGTGTGTGTGTGTGTGTGTGTGTGTGTGTGGCATTTAACCATCTGGGTCCCACATGCTGTAAGTGAACCCTCTCATTTCCTCCCTCTGCAGAGATCTGTCCAGAAACCGCATCCAATCCCTCCATGACAGTCTCTTTGATCACCTCACTTCCCTGAAGGAACTGTGAGTATATATATATATATATATTTGTGTGAGCGTCTGTGTGTGTCTGTGTCTGTGTGTGTGTACTTGTGTGTGTTTCTCTGTGAGTATGTGAGTGCGAACCATGATTTAGAATAAAGTCTTCAACTCCCCATCTTTCCTTCTGGTTGTCTTTTTTCTTTCTCTCCATCCCTCTCCTTTCTTCATTTCATCTCTCTCTCTCTCTCTCTCTCTCTCTCTGCCTGTCTCTCTCCCCAGGTATCTTCAGAATAACCGCCTCACTGTCCTGCCGCGCAGGGTTTTTGGCTATAGATCTCTAGCCGTGCTGTAAGCTCCACTGCTTGTGTGTGTGTGTGTGTGTGTGTGTGTGTGTGCGCGTGCGCATGTGTGTGTGTGTGTGTGTGCGCGCATGTGTGTGTGTGTGTGTGTGTGTGTGTGTGCGCGCATGTGTGGGTGTGTGGGTGCGCTTGTGAAAACTATGAATATACTTACGTTTTGTAGGCACAAACCTGTATGTGATTTGTTTATACCTGCAGAGTTTGTATAGACTAGAACACCTTAAGCAGACACCAGAGAGAGGGCTCTATGCACTCAGCACAGCAGCAGAAGCAGTGCAGCGTAGGCCTGAGTGTGTGTGTGTGTGACTGTGTGTGTGTGTGTGTGACTGTGTGTGTGTGTGTGTGTGTGTGTGTGTGTGTGTGTGTGTGTGTGTGTGTGTGTGTGTGTGTG
>NW_027468564.1:58270159-58272659 GCF_046254945.1 Alosa pseudoharengus
TACCTAAAAAGGCAAAAACTTAGCAAGAACTTACTCTGTATGCATATTTTATAAGGGATAACAGTCCGCAAGATGTCCCAGTAGGCAAAAATGTTGGATGAGACAGAAGCAAGTCCATATTCCAACTGTTCAAGCACATCTCATAGCTTGTTTATGTTGATTGTGAGTTATTGTCCAGTTATTGTCCAGCACCTTCTCTTCCTGCAGTGATGGAATGCTTTGTCATGCATGGGCCCTCAGACTATGAAGCATGAATGCATTGATATGCTAATGTCTTATGCTAATGTGTTGAAAGGGATAAAAGATGCAGAACTCTTCCCCTGTGTGTCTGCTTGTCCTTAGTGTCTTTCATCCACACTCATTTGTTTCTCTTATTCTGGCTCTCCCATCAATAATTCATACCTTATTGGTATGAATGACAATGTTTATAGTGTTGTATATTTAAATTGAATTAGTTGTGCAGAAGTCATTATCATATGCAAAATGATACCAGTGACACCTTAAATGTCAGCGAGATGATTAAATTAAAATAATTCAATTAAAAGAAGAAACATCAGCTGAAGTTGCTCTCTCTCTCTCTCTCTCTCTCTCTCTCTCTCTCTCTCAGGCCTGAACTATGCTGGTTGCCTGCAGGATGGGCAGCACACAGGAAGCTCGGAGCTGGTCATCTTCTCCTACTCCACGCCGGGGAACTTCTCGCGGGAGGAGTGCAACACGCTGTGCTTCCACGAGGACAAGCGCTACGGGGGCCTGGGGGCACACCGCGAGTGCCTGTGCAGCACCAACTCCGAGCCCAACCTGCTCAGCGAGTCCCAGTGCTCGGCCGCCTGCACAGACGCCCAGGTCATGAAGAAGTGTGGCTGGACCGTGGCACCGGACGTCTTCCAGGTGAGAGGATGGACAAAACATGGTGGATTTGTCTCCGCTGCTGGTTGGGAGATTGATCATTAATAATCAGTTGGGGTCTTTTCACAGATTTTACCTCTGCATGTAATTTTCATGTCTATATGAAATAAGAGTGCTTTAATAAAAAAGGCTCTAATACATTTAATCCAAAGCAGGTTTAATCCAGATACATTATTGAATTACAGTAAAACTACCAGAGCTTTTGACAGAAACCCAAACTTAAGTAGCCAGTTGTGAGGGCAGTCACCTGACCCCTCCTACTCTACTCCCTGCACGGCCGGCTTCTGATGGCTTTTCCGTAAGGTGATGTCTGTGTCGCTCCTTTATAGGTGGGCTTAAACGCCTCTCTCTTCTTACCCCGGGCGTGCGTCCACTCCGAGGCTGTCCTGTCGGTTTCCTCCTCTGTTCTCTCCGCCTCCTACTCCTGGCTCTTCGGTGACCTCTCGCCTCGCGTCATCACCTCCACCCCCAACTCCACGGTGCGGCACAAATACGCGCTGCCTGGACGCTACACGGTGGAGGCGGGGATAACGGCGGGCAAGACCAAAGTCACGCAGAAAGGGCTGGTGGACGTGGCTCTGCCCCCCCGTCTGGAGCTGCGCTGCCCGGGGACACTAGTGGCCAACCACAGCCTGACCACCACACTGGTCAACTGGGGAGGAGTTGGAGTCTCTGCTGACTGGAGGATCGTGAAGGATGATGAGGAGGTGGCAAGAGGTTAGTCAAGACTTAAACATACACACACACTCTCCCACACACACACACACGCACACACACACACACACACACACACACACACATACACATTTACCCAGACACACACATGACAAGCATAGTCATTTGCATACACTCGCTGACAAAGGCAAAGCTGTGTGTTTCATGTGCTGCACAGCAATGGATGCAATAGTTCCAAAATGACTGCAGTTGGGTACAGTATGTGTGCAGGGGGGGGACTCTGTTTGTAGATGTGTATGAGAGAGCAAGCTGCAAGTCTGTTTGAAGATAAGTGAACAGCGTATCTTTAAAAAACTATAAATGCAATCTTTTCATCTGGCTTTTGAGCTTTGCTCTGTGGCACCCCGCTCTGTCCCTCTCCCAGCTCTCGCCCTCCCTCTCGCCGCTGGAGTGACAGCATCCCCGAGATTAGTCTCTTCTGTGTTTTGTTTGTCTGAAGTCCTGTTGAGGCCTGTCCGTCAGCGTTAGCTAGAGGCGCGATGCTGAGCAGAGGCCTCCAGAGGAGAGGAGCAGACTGCTGGACAATGACCACCAACTGAGAGAGAGCCAGAGAGCGTGTGTGTGTGTGTGTGTGTGTGTGTGTGTGTGTGTGTGTGTGCGTGTGTGCGTGTGTGTGTGTGTGTGTGTGCGTGTGTGTGTGTGTGTGTGTGTGTGTGTGCGTGTGAGTGTTGGTGTGTGTGTGTGTGTGTGTGTGTGTGTGACAGTGGGTGGCCATTCATAAAGAGATATGGACAAATGAAGAGCACACACACACACACACACACACACACACACACACACACACACACACACACACACACACACACACACACACACGCACACACACACATTTTATATGTCACAGTATGGTGTACAGCGA
>NW_027468564.1:58280159-58422659 GCF_046254945.1 Alosa pseudoharengus
CACTAGATCACACTAAATCTAAGATGTTGAGGATGTACTCTCTTACATACATGATTGGCTTGGCATCCCCCCGCTGTTTTGCATCCATCCAAAGAATGAGATGACTGGATTTTTAGTTTCCTGTATAAAATATGAGAATAATATTTGCAGTGGGATTTGAGTGTGAGCATTCGTTATTTCACTTAAGGAGTTATTACATTCATGATATGTATGTCAGTTTCTTCATCAGGAGAGTAAGTCATCGGTTGGTAGATATGGACGTACGGGGTGGCCATTGGTCAGATGAGGGAGCTTTGCCAGTGACCCCTTTTCTCATTTCTACTCAGGTTGTGGTCAACTCTGTGCTCCCATGGCCTTGTGCCAGGATGTGGATCAGATGGCCAATGGAACAGTGCGAGCCGCTCCGCCGTGCCCGTCCCTGCAGCAGTGGTGCCCCTTCCTGGAGCGATGCCAGCCCCTGACCAGCTCGTGCCACCACACCTCCTGTTTCAACTGCTCAGGAGTGGACCCTCTGCCCCCTGGGACACGGCGGCCGGAGTACAGCCACGTGGGAGAGGACGTTCTCTTCACCCTGCCCGCTGGACCCTCTGCGCACCGCCTGGTCAGTCACCTACCGTAGGGTGCATGCTGTCATATGGACACACAGCTAACCCTCAGACTTGCCATGTCACAATTAGACCGTTTTGTTTCAATAAAGAAAAGGAATTCATTTTGGACATACATCACATCACATCACATCACATATTTGTTGTATTTATGTCTTGGTTTTAAATCAGTGACCATTGATGATGGTGATCATGATCATTTAGGAATACAGCTTTAGACTTGTTTGTTTGTTTGTTTGGTTCTTAATTGGTTGTCCACTCTGCACATCCCTCCATGTAACCAGGTCCAAGAAGGAGTGGAGAACTTGCTGGTCTTCCCTGGTGATTTCATCGCCCTGCAGCATGACGCAGGTCCAGGTGCCCTCCTCCACTGCACCCCCGACCCCTCGTCACCGTGGAGACAGAGTGTCCTCACTCTCAACCTCTCCGACTGGACCACCAACAGCTCCATCATGGCCACTGACCCAGTGCATTGGATCCATGACAGCACGTGTCTGCTGAGAGTGCTCCACGTAGGGGAGAACCAGACCAACCTCACGGACCCACAGTTCACCGCTGGCCTGGCCCAGCCAGGAGACTACAGCCTGGAGGTGACCTCGCACGACCCCGACTTTCCCGTGACGGCCAGCTGCTTGCTCCATGTGGTGCCTCCGCTCGGCCTGTCTGTGATTCACCCGACCAACCAGAATGGGACGGTTTACTTCCGGCCCAATCAGACGGCCCTGCTGCTGAGGGTGCACTCGCAGCACAGAGCAGCGGTCAGATGGCAGGGCAGCAACACCACCGTCCACTTCGAGCCTTTCTGCCCCCAGGAGCTGGTAGCTAAAGTAGCCGAGTGCCGACAGGTGGACCCCAACAATGAGACGTGGTTCGCCTGGGTGGACCTCCACCTGGATGAGTCTCCAGGCCCAGTGGCAGTGGAGCTCACGGCTAAGAGTGAGGTGACCACAGACAGCCTGACCATCCAGGCAAGGGTAGAGCTACCGCTTTGCGGCCTACAGATACAACCACATCCAAGTCAAAGAGTGCTTATGTTGTCAGTGGTGGTAAGAATCTTTCTTTTATAGTGTGGAGTCTTATATTTGTGAAGTAACAATATCAATGAAAAGTAACACATGTAAAAGCACACTAGATCACATTAAATCACACTAGATCACACTAGATCACATTAAATCTCACTAGATCACACTAGATCACACTGGATCACACTGGATCACACTAGATCACACTGGATCACACTAGATCACACTAGATCACACTAGATCACACTAGATCACACTAAATCACACTAGATCACACTAGATCACACTAAATCTAAGATGTTGAGGATGTACTCTCTTGCTCCTCTTCTTGTTTCTTCACTTTTACAATCTGCTTTCTAACCTCTAACTTCATACATTTTTACATTTTTTAGAGCTACGTGGCCATGGTTGAAGGAGGCACTGACCCCAACTTCAAGTGGACAGTGGATGATAAACCATATTTCACCTATTACAACACTGTTTTTAATGTCATCTACCAAAATGCAGCAATCTACAAGCTAACGGTAAAATTTTTTAATATCATATGCATAAGAATAGTGGAAATTATATTTATAAGCACTTTGGGTCAACCCTATTGCGTTAAATGTGCTATATAAATAAATTGACTTTCCTTGACTTGACTTGACTTGACTTGACTTAATCACTGCCTGGAGTGTGAAGTGGGAGTCTGGAATAATCAATAGCATTGGTCCTCTTTGATGGTTTGATGAACAGGTGACTGCTATGAACCATGTGAGCAGCCTGACGGAGCATTTCAACGTGACAGTGGACCGCATGAACCCCATGAGTGAGATCACAGTGCTGGGGGTCCCCAGCATCGTCCCCCAAGGCTCCAACCTTAGCCTGGCCGCCTTCGTCACAGTGGACACATCAGTGGACGCAACGTTCAGGTAAATTCCACATTTATTCTGCACAGTCTTCATTTACATGAAATGTTCACAAACAATTTGTTGGAACGTTGACAGGTTGTGAGCAGTTTTCTGAAAAGCCCAACATCCATCAGTCTGTGATGATGATGAATCGACTTCTCAAATGTGTTTTCTTTCAAGACAGCAGAGTGCACCTAGACGTTAGGGCGGTGACTGTAATGTTTTTTGCATCCAGTGTAGGTCTGCAGCACACACGCACACACACACACACACACACACACACACACACACACACACACACACACACACACACACACACACACACACACAAACACACACGCACACATACACAAGCGCACACACACACATACACACACACACACACACACACACAAACAGACACACACACACACACACACACACACACACACACAGACACACACACACACACACACACAAACACACACACACACACATTCTGCTATAAATGGCTCATTTCCATGCACACAACGGTTCTGGATTTACTGCCCTGTGGTTACCAAAGATTGCTGACAAGATTTTTCCCTCTGCTGCTCTGCCATCGTGCTTAGCGAAATCTCTTAGCAAAAAGTTTTTCCATTCTGCCTTTGCCCAAATCCTCCAGTGTTTCAGGGCACAGTTGATTCCCTCCTGCTCTCGGTGTAGTTCTTGTAGCTCTGCGCTTTGTCTTCCTCTGCTTTTTTCTGGCTTTCCTTTGCTGCAGTTGTGTTTGACTGAAAATTATATTGTGCTTGATCACATTCTGTTACCCACTTTGAACTGTAGCACCCCCCCACACACACACACACACACACACACACCACCACCACCACCACCACCACCACTACCGCCTCGTAGCTCTCACCTGCACAGATGTTCAGATCGGGGTTTAAGTGGGTCAGCCGCATTGCAGTAACGCTTCAGTGGCCTCCTGCACATATTCCTTGTCACAGCTGGAAAGAAAACAGATTAACGATGTGCATCCCCAGTCTTTCAAACATCCATTCTGGAAATGAAGACTACAGTACATGCAGTGTTTTTTCTGCGTTATTAATAATGGTTGCATTTTAGCATACTGCAGGTAACAGGTCATATTATTACCATTGAAGGAACTGCAGACCACGTTGTTATCTGTCATTTTTGCCTTTGTTCTCCTCACAGGTGGGCATTTGGAGATGGAGGATATCAGGACCACCACAAGCTTCCCTATGACCAGCTGCATGAGGCCTCTGATCCCACAATCAAGCAGTTTAAACTGCAAGACAATGTCACCTATGTGTATGCTCAGCCAGGTCGGCACCTCTTCTTACAGTCCTTCTCCCATTCCCACTCCCACACTCAGTAGTACGCAATAGTTTCATAATTTAAGGCAACATACAGTATGCTCCTAATAATTGTATACGATAACAGAATCACTGGAATGTTACTGGATTATCCCTTTAAATATGCTAATGTTCTGTTTTTTGTTCTTGTTATCACAGGGGAGTACACCCTCCTTGTCTCTGTGTCAAATCGCTATGAGCCGCCGAAGACGCAGAAGATTGATGTGTATGTATTCAGCATCCTGACAAACGTGAAGATTGAGACGGAACCCAATGTGCTGCAGGCGGGACAGTCTGCTGAGTTTGAGGCCCATTCCTTGCCTTCCACTTACGGAATAGTCTACACCTGGGACTTTGGCGATAACTCCACGAGGCTGCAAGGTCGTGAGCGCCGCGTCATCCACACTTACACCCACAGTGGCATCTACGATGTGTGCGTGACTGTAAACAACACCATCAGTACCACTGGGACGTGCACAAAGATGATGGTGTTTGAGGAGATTAAGGGCTTAACGGTCCAGTCCTCAGGTCCCACTGAATTACACACATCCGTGGAGATCACTGCACAACTGCTGGCCGGCAACAATGTCACCTGGAGCTTTGACATGGGAGATGGGAACGTGCTGCCCAGTGAGAAAGCAACAGTTGAGCACACATACATTAAAGATGGAAACTACTCGGTGAACATCACAGCCAAGAATGCAGTGAGCTCCCAGTGGCAGGTGATTCCTGTAAATGTGTTTGTGCTGCAGGTGCTGTGGCTGGAACCTGCTGGGTGCATTCAGGAGAACACAAATGTCAGTTTTCGTGCTTTTGTGTCAGGAAATGCCTCCACTTACCATTATCAGTGGAGCTTTGGGGATAATACACATAATGAGACTGTCTTTGGCTTCCCTACGATCACCCACTCCTTTTTGGAGAGTAAGAAATACACTCTCTCATTGGTTTTGTTAAGTGCAGTAAACAGGGCAAGCTTTCACGCCTGGGTGTGTGTCCAGCCTGCTGTGAGCAGTGTTTCACTCAAACCCTTGAATAGGCATATCAGACTTGGAGAAGAGACTAAGTTCAGAGCCGTAGCCATCCCTGAATTCGCCTACACTTATCACTGGGAGTTTGGCACCAGTGACTCTAGAGGGCCCATACAAGGAGGTGCAGAAATGACATTTACATACAAAAACCCTGGACAGTACCAGGTCATGGTGATGGTCCTCAACAACATCTCGTGTAGCAATGATACCGTTGAAATTGAGGTTCAAAAGCCAGTGGGCTCCCTGCTGATTCTGCACAATGGCACCAAAGACAACAACCTTACCTTGGATCAAGACTACACATTTGAGGCTTATTCTGATTCCACTGATGTTCAGTATACCTGGAACTTTGGGGATGGAAACATCTTCAGTGGCTCAAAGGCCACTCATTCCTATAACCTCTCAGGCCTCTTCAACATAACCCTGCTGGGACAAAATGCAGTGAGCCGCAATAAGACCGTGCTTTTGATGTCTGTCCTGACCCCCATGCTAGGCTTGTCAGTGAATGCTAGTGCAGTGAATGTGCCACTCAATGCATCAGTGAACTTTGAGGCCCATCTTCAGCAGGGGGACCAAGTGAGGTATTCCTGGATCCTTTGTGATCGTTGCACGTCCATTCCTGGTACAAGCACCATGTTCTATACATTTCGCTCAGTTGGGACATTCAATGTGATAGTGACAGCTGTAAACGACATTGGCACTGCCCAAGCAAGCATCTTGATTTTTGTGCAGCGGGAGCTGGAGGGTCTGCAGATTATTGCCGAGGAGCTGGAAGACAAGTGTTGCTATGCCACCAACCAGCTCCTTCACCTGCACGCCTCTCTTAGGGAAGGAACTAACATGTCATTCAGCTGGAACATACTGAAAGAGCAAGAGACCACGCCTCCCTTAAATTATACTGGTAAAACAATTGATCTGAATTTTTCAACTCCAGGCACTCGCGATATTTTTCTGATAGCCACCAATCTTTTGGGCCAGTTGTCAGTCAACAAATCCATTAAGTTTTTGGATCATGTTGGGGAACTGTTCCTTGACATTTCACCAAACCCTGTTGCATTGAATGCCACTGTAAACATGAGTGTGTCTGTTAGTGGTGGCACAGACCTTCATTATAATTGGATAGCTGACGGTGACTTGGACTGGTTCGATAGTCTTGTCCATCATAGGTTTGAGAGTCCAGGAATGAAGCAGGTGACGGTGGAAGTCTCTAATGAAGTGAGTACTAAAACCGTTTCCAAATGGATCAGTGTGCAGGAGCCAATCTCAGGCGTGCGGATTAATGCAAGCAATGTCACAGAACAGAACTTTGTTGCCTCTGGTGTCAATGTTACCTTTCGTGGAGATGTAAAAAAGGGGACCAACATCTCTTGGACATGGTTGTTACCCAGCAGTAAAAGAACAGGTCGACCAGTCACATCCTATATCTTCCCAGAACCAGGGAACTTCTCTGTCATGTTGAACGCTACAAATGACATCAGTGGGGAGGCATTGTCCCGTGATTTCATAGTCCAGAATCGTATTCAGGGACTGAATTTGAAAACCAGCAAGGTGATTGCAGCGGTTGGAGAAAATGTCGAGTTTACCATTTCTATTGCATCAGGATCATCGGTCAATTTCTTGCTGAGTATCAGTGGAGATGCCTCGGTGGAGCTTCTAAACATGACTTACGTACACCAGTTCACAAGGGTGGATCCATATATAGTCAATCTGACCGCCTTCAACCAGGTTAGCTCTGATAGAAAGTCTCTGCATGTGGAAGTGATGGAACCTGTGAAGCACTTGTCAATTGTGAATTGCTGTGAGGCCGCCATACCTGTTGGAGTGGCAAAGACCTTCATTGCGAACATAGAGGCTGGAAAACCTGTGACCTACCTGTGGACCTTTGATCTGCATTACACGGCCAACCAAAAGACATTTTGGTCAAAGGAGGCCACCTTCACCCCTCCAGAGCCTGGCACACTGACCATTTTCCTTCGTGTCTTTAACCTTCTGGATCCCTCTGGTCTAAATATATCTAAGACAGTCCAGGTTCAAAACATCCTAACATCAGCCACACTTGAAGCTCAACCACAAGACACTTTCATTAACAAGGTGGTTTCCTTCCGAGTGGCTGTGAGCCCACGCAACACTCGGGCCAACTATACGTGGGATTTTGGTGATGGCAAGGAAAATTTATCTATGACCCCCTCTCATAGTCACACATACTCTCGGCCTGGGCAGTACCTGGTGAGGGTCAATGCCAGCAATTTAGTCAGCTGGGTCCTGACTGAGGTTGAGGTAAACATCCGTGTTCTGGCATGTGAGGAGCCTGAAGTTCATATCAAGCAAGCCCCTTATTTGGGAATTTGGCGTCACAAGACGACCCTAGTGGAGGCCAGTGTTGACCTAAAAGGCTGTGATCACTACAGGGTGGAGTATCTCTGGGAAGTTATGGCCACCCAGGACTGCTCTGATGATGAGGACATGAAGGCACCTACCAAGATGCTTCTGCCCCCTGAGGTGGACGTACAACGGATCCAGCTTTCTGTGCCCAAGATGGCACTGCCCGCTGGGAATTACACCCTGGTCTTTTCCTTGGCATATGAGGGTGTTCCTCTCAGGAAGGCAGCCTGCCTTCAATTATCTGTGAAGGCTGGGAAACTGGTCCCCATTATTGAAGGTGGCACATACCGTGTGTGGTCAAAGACCCAGGACCTGCTGCTGAGTGGAGAACAATCCCGTGACCCAAATGTGGACTTGGAGAACCCCTCACTTCTGATCTATCACTGGGACTGTGAAAGCACCTCAAAGGTAAGGAGAATCTTCCAGATTTACTTCACTATAAATGATGTGGTTCTGTAGTAACTCTAGAGCAGTGTTTTTCATAGTGTGGTCAGGGGGCCTCTGGCAGTCCGCAAGCTATCCCAAGTGGTTCACGAGCAGAAGTGCTAAAATATAATATAGATGAGTTGTTTGCAATATTGAACCAACTTGTATGTAAATCCAAACAGTTCTGCAACACTGCCTATGTAAGCTATGCCAGTTTAAATCATATGAATCCTCTGACACTATAAGCAAGGTGCAAAGACAATAAGCAAGGTGGTTCATTGAGTAGGCCTATTGTGTAATATACTGCTGAAGTAGGTCTACTCTTTTTTATTTAGCTAGGTGGTCCATGAGTTTTTTTTATTATTGGTTAAGTGGTCCTTGGCCTTAAAACGTTTGAGAAACACTGCCCTAGAGTATCACCTGTCTTTGATTGTGATTCAGGGCAGAAGTCACTGTGCAGCATTTGAAGATGTTTTGTTCAGTGGGATGTTCAGGGCTACAGTACTCTGTGTAGCAGAAGGAATTGTGTCAAAAGTATCTTGTCATCTCACCAGACTAATACTAATAGACATTTGGTCTTGAAATTCACAAGGTTGAAAGGTTGCGGCCAAGAAAATGTTCTCTGATTTGGCACAAATCACATTCACAGGAATGATGGGAAATATGTGAAACACCCAGCTTTCTCAAACCCCCCACCTAACACACACACACTCTCATGCGCGTACAGGCACATACACATGCGCACACACAAACACATACACAGTATATTTCTCTGTAAGTGTGGATGTCTATAAATAGTGTCACTGTAGGAATAACAGGTTGCTTTTACAGCTATTTATTTTTGTCAGTAATTCCTCTGTCTTCCTGGGTGTCCAACAGTATCTGTACTAGGCACTTTGTTAAATGATTTCTCATCTGTAAATACGACTGAAAACAGCTTAAACAGGCAAGAGACTAAAAAATGTAATTTACTGTAATACGAGTTATTTTATTTTCCCTCTGTGTGGTTACTGAATAGTTGCATGCGTAGCATTCCCTCTTGCCAAATCCACGCCGCCTCTGGCAGGAGCTCGTGCGCAGGATTAGTGGCATTACCAGCGAGCCCGTTTAGTTTAGGACTGGAGCACTCAGGTGCTCTGACATAGTGCTGCTGGCCTGTTGCCATCTTTGATGCTCTTTTCCTTCTACAACGAGAGATGCCTCATAGGTGGTATCCTTGGAGACTGATTGAACTCTAAAATCATTTGTAATGCTGCTCAGGTGGCATTGGAATTGTGTGTGTGGAGGGAGTTTATGCTTGGAGTGGCTGCAGGAACACAGGTTTAAGGTCTTGGAATGGGAGATTGTCAGAGGCTCAAGTTAGGGTTCTGCCTTTGCTCTGGCTTACACATTATATTTGGGTGGAATGCCTCTGGTTTGTGCATGCTGAAAGAGAGTGAGTGTGTGCGAGTGTTTGGTTAAGTGTGTGAGCAGAAATATGGTTTGACCGGAGATATGTGGGTGTGGATGTGTCAAGAGACTGGGTGGGTGAGTGTGAGTGTGTGCGCATGTGTGTGTGCGTGCGTGTGTCTGTGTGAGTGTGTGAGTGTGTGTATCAATGTGTGCGAGCAATGTGTGCAACCAACATTACACATGCGAGAGAGAACTGCTGCTTGAAGGCAGAAGAAGGCTAAGAAAGAGGTGTTTCAGGGTTATGTAACCAACCATGAGCAGATAAGCCCTGCATTCCACAGCCTTCCCATCTCTCCCACCCTGCTCCGGCCCAGTCCCAGTCCCACAGCTGCTCCCAGGCGCGTAGTGTGCAGGGCTCAGGGGCACAAGGCCTGTTAAGAGGGGAACGTGAAACCAGAGCTGGGGGTTTGGAGGCGATGGTGTGAGAAAACAGAGCAATTTCCTAATTATAAAGTGCAAGTTGACCGAGCATGTACTGTAAAAAAAACAACAACAAAAAACAGGAAATGAAGGCATGACTGAGTGAATGACAGGGATGAGGGCGGGTAGGAATTGTGCTTGGCAATTCAAAACATTTGTTTGTCTGCATGGATTGTCCAATTAGGAAAAATAAAAAATGAAACCCGGGAATTCTTCCGTTCCCCATCAAAGAACAGCAGTGGCTGCTGGGTAGAATCCATAATGAAATAATGGAGTGGGAAATGGTACACATACCAAGAACGTGACAAGAATGGAGATGGTTTTGGGAAGCAAAATGGAAATGGATATTTCGGCAATGTGTGTGTGTGTGTACTGTATATATGTATTGTATGAACCGTATGCACTGTATGTACATACATATGTGTATACAAACATTATAATTAATGTATGATAAATACAGTATATGTTTTATTGTGCTGCTTCACTTTGACAGTACAGCTGTGTCTTCAGTGTCCTTATACTCCAAGTGGTGACCCTCTGTTGGATGTTCTGTTATTTTTTCTGTCATGTAGGGTCCATCTCACTGCCCCGCTCTGGACTATGGCTCCAGTGGGCCTGTTCTGGGAATTGCCGGGTCAGACCTGGAGGTAGACGTTGAGTACACTTTCCGTCTCACCGTCAGCAAAGAGGGCATGCCTTCAGAGTCAACAGTTCAGAAGGTGAGTTTGACTGTCCCTTCACTTACACTCCATAACTGTGTTGTGCCGGTTTAGACTGGCTGTCAGCTGTGGTCATGCACAAGCAGGTGGCTGCTTTCTGAAGGCTGGCACTTCTCCGTGGCACACAGGAGTTTCTGTTGGTTTTAACTCCCCGTCTTCCAACTGCGGCGAGTTATTGTTGGCTATGTGGGATTCACAGGACCACTGTTGAGTGGAATATTTTCAGAGTTTGGAATAAGTTTCATGCACTAGCTAAATTGAATTAAAACATTTTCCGCTTGGTTGTTCATTCCCTCATCACAGTTATTAGATTCTGGACTTTTCTTTCAGTAGACATTTCACAGGTAATGCATGCAAGGAGCTCAGTCCCCCACTATGACTTAATTTAATGGAATTCTTGCATTTTGATTGGCTGCCAAAAAATATTTATTAATAATAATAATAATAATAATAATAATACAATTTATTTATATAGCACTTTTCAAGCACAGAGCACAAAGTTCCTTACAGACAAACAAGCAAAACAAACAATAATAATAATAACAATAATAATAATGATAATAATAATAATAATAATAAATGAGTAAATAAATAAAAGTTAACCTCTATGGATAAAAATAGAGAAAAGAAAGGAAAAATATACGGTACGCATAACAAAACAAACAATAATAATAATACATTACATAAAAGAAAATTGGCAGAGATGTACAGGGAATCACTCACTTATTAAGGAACGCAATTGTAGACAAAGAAAAATCCTGCATTCTGATTTGTTGTCAGAATCTTACATTCTAGTTTGCTGCAGAGCATTAGAGAAGGCTCTGGTTTGCTGTAAGAATCCTGCATTCTGATTGGCTGCCAAAATCCTGCATTCTGATTGGCTGCCATAATCCGGCATTCTGGTTGATTTTTGAAATCCTCCATTCTGATTGGTTCTTAGAATCATGTTTTCTGATTGACCTGAATCCTGAAATCTGATTGGCTCTCAAATTCCTGCAATCTAACTCTCAGAATCCTGCATTCTGATTAGCTGCCAAAATCTTGCATTCTGATTGGCCTTTGGAATCCTGCAATCTGTTTGGTCATTGTGGTGATATCTTCAGTGCTACAGCCTGCACTTCTGGTGCTCAGGATCTAAAGTGCATGGTAAAGAGCAAAATAAAAAAACACTTCTGTGTTCATAAAAAAACATCAAGTAAGAGTTTTTCTCTAAATACATTCTGAAAGGAAAGCACACCCACCCTATGCTTTTGGCCTCTTACATACATTCTTTCTCCTTTTGATTATAGATGAGAGATGCTCTGATGCCAGATATTATAGCAAAGGGAGTGGCTCTGCACTCTGGAGTTTATATCATAACATATAGATTCCATGTTTAGGGCGTTCAGTGAGTAATTTAAGCAGGGCTGATCCATGGTTAGACTGACCGGTTTAGATTGTCTTATGAAAGATATTCTGTACCAGTTTCAGAAACTTTGTAAATTCCGCCCCATAAGAGCAAGGGTGTGCTGCAACAGTTTTTGTCTTCATGCAGAGCAGGGTAAAAAAATAAATACAAACAGGTGCCATATGTCTTTTTCATCTTCTCCTTCTTCCTGAGCATCCTCCATGCTACTGTAGTTATGCGCTGGAGAGAGGCCTAATGGGCGTGCCTACTGATGGATGTTTAAACCCCTGCTCAGTTCCTCTTCATTTGAGATAAAGGAATCATACAAGTGAGCAGTAAGAACAGGGCTCCACAGAGCTTTTTACTTATTTAGAGGCACCTTCAAAAAAGTTTGTTGCTCTCCTTCTCAGTTTCTTGGTTCTGTCACACACACACACACACACACACACCCACACACATACACACCCACACACACACACACACACACACACACACACATACACACACACACACACACACACACACACACACACACACACACACACATACACACACACATATATATACACACACATCCTTTTCTCCCTTTCTCTTCTAGCCTTCTCAGTGATTGTCTATTTCCCATCAGGGAATTATTCCATTAAAGCTGGAGTAGAGCAGAAAATAAGACAGAGAGCAAGACCTCACTCCGGTCCTGAGCTTCTTCTCTCCTACTATCTCTACTATCTGTTGTCAATCTGTCTGTCCATTTCTCTGAGTATGTTGGTAAGAGTCAGGGTAATTGGAGCTGCCACAGTGCACTTGGTTGCCCAAAAATCGTCATTGTTTCCTTGATAATGAACTCCTTGTTCCAAATAGACTTTGAAGTACCTTTGGTTCTCTGCCAATTTAAGATAGTTCATCCCTGGTCCTTTTTCACATTCCAGCTCCAACTATGACTTACTTCTCACTTGCTCTGTCTGTCTCGGGGTGTCTTTAAAGTGTCACCTTTGTTCACGTGACTCCCCGCACAGCATGGCGTGTGCTGGGGGACGAGAAGCAGCACATTAGAGGATGCTCCCGCTGTGGCGTGGGTGCTGTGCAGGTGATGATTTAACAACAGCAGCCATATTCTGACCTTTCCCTGGCCATGTCCATGGGCATCTTCATGGTGCCAATGAAAAGATTTCTGATTTGGCCACAAAACCCTTTTAAGTCCTTTTTTAGCCCTGAGCCACAGCTAGTCTGATGGTTTGGAGTCATGTCTTGAATGCTAATGTGAGCAACAATGTCAAAGAGCTTCTCTTGAACTCGGAGACGACGGAAACTAATATAGCAATAAACGTCTTAGCAGATTCCATACAGAGTAATCAGTCATAGATGCCAATGAAGTGTCATAGCAGAGCTATTTGAAAATAAATCAATAGAATTAGACATAGTGTCCACCGATCCTCACACAGACATACTGTACACGATCACAGTCACCCTCACAGTAACCACATTCACAGTCAGGATAACTGACTCCAGCTAATACAGAGTGGAAATAAGTGAAACATCATTGAACCTGGTCTGTAACCCTCTTCTCTCCCTGGTGTGTGTCCTGGTCTGTAACCCTCTTCTCTCCCTGGTGTGTATCTTGGTCTGTAACCTGGTCTGTAACCTCCTCTTCTCTCCCTGATGTGTGTCCTGGTCTGTAACCCCCTCTTCTCTCCCTGGTGTGTGTCAGGTGTTGGTCCAGTCTGGTCGGATCCCCATGGTGTCTCTGGAGTGTGTGTCCTGCAAGGCTCAGTCCATCTTCGAGGTCAGCCAGAGCTCTAAGGTCGACCTGGCTGGGACCTGCAGCAACTGTGGATTGTCACATCGTGGGGTGAGACATCCATCAAGTGATCAAAAGTCCTGATGAACTGATTTTTTGTAGCTGCCATTTCTTTACTAAAACTTGCCTGGATTATGTTGTTTTGTATTTGTGATTGTCGTTGGCTCCACTGATCAATCATGAATTGAAAACCATGCAAGTCATGAATATCAATGTACTTGTGGTGAGCCAAGCTGGATTGCCTTAACTCCAATGAAGGGTTTACAAAGCTGTATAATCCACATAGCACTGTGAGAATAGTACAGGAATATCAGAAGGTCTCAGGGGCATGATGGGAGTTGGAGTGTTGAGTGTGTGACTCCTCTGTGTGGGGGTTAAAGCAGTTTTCTCTGACCTCAACATGGACACACAGGGATGAGGTCATTGCTGGGAAAGTGCTCTTTTTTTCTCCCCCAAACGTTCTTTCTGTTTGGGTGGAGTGATGTCACCACAGAGGCATGGGAGAGGGGGTGGAGAGAGAGACTCTGCTAGGCGTGGGGGGTGATGTCATCATAGTCATATGGGCTGTTCTGCAGGGGTCAGCTGTCAATCGTACAGCCAGCGCATCTCAACCAGCACATCTCACATCTCAGCCAGCACATCTCACATCTCACATCTCAACCAGCACATTCATACAGCCAGCACATCTCACATCTCAACCAGCACATCTCACATCTCACATCTCAACCAGCACATTCATACAGCCAGCACATCTCACATCTCACATCTCAACCAGCACATTCATACAGCCAGCACATCTCACATCTCACATCTCAACCAGCACATCTCACATCTCAACCAGCACATTCATACAGCCAGCACATCTCACATCTCACATCTCAACCAGCACATCTCACATCTCAACCAGCACATCTCACATCTCACATCTCAACCAGCACATCTCACATCTCACATCTCAACCAGCACATCTCACATCTCAACCAGCACATCTCACATCTCAACCAGCACATCTCAACCAGCACATCTCACATATCAACCAGCACATCTCACATCTCACATCTCAACCAGCACATCTCACATCTCAACCAGCACATCTCAACCAGCACATCTCACATTTCAACCAGCACATCTCACATCTCACATCTCAACCAGCACATCTCACATCTCACATCTCAACCAGCACATCTCACATCTCAACCAGCACATCTCACATCTCAACCAGCACATCTCACATCTCAACCAGCACATCTCACATCTCAACCAGCACATCTCAACCAGCACATCTCACATCTCAACCAGCACATTCATACAGCCAGCACATCTCACATCTAAACCAGCACATCTCACATCTAAACCAGCACATCTCACATCTCAACCAGCACATCTCACATCTCAACCAGCACATTCATACAGCCAGCACATCTCACATCTCAACCAGCACATTCATACAGCCAGCACATCTCACATCTCAGCCAGCACATCTCACATCTCAACCGGCACATTTTGGATTCCTGAGATAGTGACATGGATTTCAGTGTGGAACTAGGCCATTCATTTTTGTTATAAAAGATAGTCAGTTGGATCCTATAAAAGATTAAATAACCTGGGACATATGTAGGCTGTCTGAAACCTCAAAACCTCATTACAGCCATCATAATTCTAAGTCTTCTTTCATAAACGCCCCATTGAATTGTACTTAGTTATATAATAAAGACAGTCAGGCCTCTGTGTCTGTTTTTCTGCCAGATCATTCCATTTGGGTTGAGCTTTGGGTCGACCTCGGATGAACTGATAAATCAACATACAGCTATTGTTTTATTTCCATTCTTTCACCTTTGCCAAACAAAGAGATTTTATTGCCAATGTGTGCTGTCTGTTCCAGCACTGGACGGCCAGAACCCAGAGTAATGAGCGGCTGGCGCTGGACTCGAGCACCACCACCACGGGCAGTGAGGGCATGCGCCTGGTGCTGCGGCAGGGCATCCTGCGCGACGGCGAGTCCTACGTCTTCACCCTGCACGTCGCCGATGACGACATGGACCGCAAGGGTGTGGCCTCCATCGAGCTGCAGCCCAACCTGCCTCCCTCGGGCGGGTCGTGCTCGCTGTGGGCCGATGGTCCAGGGCCTTATGTGCGCACCCTGCTGGACAAGGTGTACTTCAACTGCACAGGTGAGAGGAGACGCTGCTGCTGACATCTGCCTTTGGACTGAGATGGACTTGTATCCATTAACCCTTAGAACCCGATTGACGCAAAGTGCGTCAAAAAACACACGCTTTCTTCTCTGTTACATTGCTCCGGAACGGTTCATCGCAGCGAGATGAAACCTTTATTGCACGACAGAGCAGAAGTGGGGCTTTCCAACGAGACTACACACTTGTCTGTACGATCAAGTATGAAAATTAAAAAAAATAATGAAATTAAATCAAATTGCATCATATTTACAGTCTATACTTCTCTGCGTTCACCTGCACACACATTACTCTAGTTTGAATTACTCGCGAACCCGTGATCGCATCGATATGGCAAGCATATCAGATGAAAGAGGGGGCACAGGGCTATCCATTGGTACCATGTTTATCGATCCTTCTGGCTTATAAAACCAGACGAAATGACTGCAAAATAATAACGTCATGTACACAAACCAACGCTGCACACTCATTACTCTCGTTTGAATTACTCGCGGACCCGTGATCGCATAGATATGCCACGCATGTCAGATGAAAGAGGAGACTCAGAGCTATCATTTGATACCAAGTACATCCTTCTGGGTTATAAAACAGACGAAGTGACAGCAAAATAATAACTTCATATAGCCGGACTTACCCCACGTTTTTGTCTGTTCTTGTGGCAAAGCATGTTTATAATCCAATGCTATCATGTGTTTCTCTATGGCAAAACATGTTCATATTCCGGTTTTGAGATCTTAGCAAATTCCTGCATGGCATCCAATTTAAGGCTCACATTGCATCCCAATTTGTTCAACAAATAAACACCTTTTTTGCCTTTACTTTTTTCATGGCAATGCAGTAAAAAGTTGAGAATTATTATGACTGCATACACACAGGCACGCAGGCTAACACGCAACCTTGGGTCAAGTCAGGTCAGATCAGTTCATGTCACAGATATGGAGGGCAGAAAGGTCATTTTTCATCACTAAATAAAAAATGGCATTTATTTCCGTAAATCACAGAGCAAATATTTCTGTAAATTGCTCAGCCCCAGAGTATCCCTCCAACATGGCAATTATATTGCCCGATTCAGGACAGTCTGCCCTACACACACATGAAATGCATGTAGAGCTGTGAGCTTGCTGTGGTGAGATACATGTCGAAATATAAGAATTTTTATAATACACTTTTTATATTTTAATTCTTTAAAAATCAAAATAAAATCAATGCTAGTATTAATACATAAAATGATGGCTGAATAGCCTAGACTCTCCTGAAAAAAACTATATATAATATATGTGTGTGGCACTTACAATGACCAGAATAAATCCTTATGAATAAAGGTAGTGAAAATGCCCTAAAAACAGCTTAGGGTTCTAAGGGTTAAGTAACATAGATGGTGTGCAGTACAGACAGACCATTCTGTTGGGGAAGAGAGTATTAAACACCAGTGGTATAACTGAATAACATTCTTATGCTCTAATGAAAAGGGGAAGAGAGTATTGAACACCTGTGGTATAACTGAATAACGTTCTTATGCTCTTGCTTGATCAGTACTGGCTGCTGAGTCCTTTATAAATGATATTTATTTCTGTCTCATTCTCAAATCACCATTTACTTTTGTCTGTCTAAACTACTCTCTGCCTCGGTCCTTCAATCCCTTCCTTTACTTACCTGTGTGTGTGTGTGTGTGTGTGTGTGTGTGTGTCCATTAGGCTATGCTGATCAGGGGGAGTCTCCATCGTCTCTGCTCTACAGCCTGTTGTTGCTCCGCTGCTCTGACTCCCTGTGTGAGGAGTTCTGTGTGTATAAGGGCAGCAGCCCGGAGCACTCCACCTTCCTGCCCCCTGGATTCAGCGCCACCCACCACCTGGTCTCAGCCACCATCATCGTGGAGGACCACCAGGGGGCATCTATCGTTTCACTCAACAAGTGAGTGGCACAGGCCAGATGTGCTCACATCAGCACAGCGGCATCAGGCCAGATGTGCTCACATCAGCACAGCGGCAGAGGCAGAGATGATATTAAAACAAGAGATGATATTAAAACTTAATGATATTAAAATCTTTGACAGTCATTGACAGCAATTTTTAATTTGCTATTCTCATTCTCTCTCTCTCTCTCTCTCTCTCTCTCTCTCTCTCTCTCTGTGTGTGTGTGTGTGTGTGTGTGTGTGTGTGTGTGTGTGTGTGTGTGTGTGTGTGTGTGTGTGTGTGTGTGTGTGTGTGTGTGTTTGGTGTGTGTGTGTGTTTGGTGTGTGTGTGTGTTCCCTCAGTACATTGAAGGTGGTGTTGCCGGAGGCCCCAACGGGTTACAGCAGCCTGCCCCACTGGCTGTCCTACCTGACAGAAACGACCCTCAGAGACCTGCTCAAGCAGGGAGACTCCCAGCGCGTCCGAGAGCTCTCCCTGGCTCTGATCACCGTGCTCAACGAGGTGAGTCTGTCCTGTCCCCTCCACATAGCCCTTCATCGCCCAGATAGCAATTTCAGAGGGAAATGAAATTGCTCTAGCAGTTCATCTCCATCGCTTAGACTGTAATCTCTCCACCCCTCTCTCTCTCTTTCTCTCATTCTTTCTTTCTCTCTGTCTGTCCATCTGTCTCTTTTTCTGTGTGTGTCCACACAGTACGAGCAGACGTCGCCAACCATGCAAGTGACCCGAGCAGAGCGGCAGCACCGCCTCAGTGTCCGTGGCAACATCACTAGAGCGCTGACAGCCCTCGACCTCACCACCGTCAACGACATCCAGCAAACATCAGCGGCTCTCGCTCAATGCACAGTAAGGGACGCAGACAGAGTGTGTGCAAAGCGTAGGCAACAGTGTTGATGAGGACTCAGCTCACCATCTTTGTGTGTGTGTGTGTGTGTGTGTAGGCGATGAACCGAGAGTTTGTGTGCGAAGAGTGTCAGAACAGCACTCTGGACAAGCTGGAGTCCATGCTGGAGATTTTGCAGACGGACACCAAACAGGGGACCGTCACCCCCACAGAGATCGCTGACAACATCCTCAGTATCATGGGTAAGTTGATGTTCTTCCCCCCCACACACTTACAAACACACATGGACACACACACACACACACACACACACACACACACACACACACACACACACACACACATATAATACCCAAGACTTGAGCAGTGTCATAGGACTAGATGTGTTTGGGGTTCTTAGTGACAGGAGTAAACAGCCTGGGGACTCTCCTCTAAATGTAATACTGAATGTTAGTGGAGGCCAATGCAAATGAGGTAGACTCATCAAACCCACCCACAACTCGACAAATGGACCACTCACAATAGCTGTTTACCGTTTGAATCAGCGCCATTGCTTTGAGCTCTGCCTTTATGGACTTTTGGCTTGATTTCACGTGTTTGAAATGCCCGGAACTTAATGAGCATATACACCCACATTTAGATGAGATTCGTCTATGGTTGTCTCCTAGACTAGACTGAGATTGGACAGGCATTTGGGGAAGAGATTTGTATAAGATTTAGTCTGACATTAAAATCTCAGTTGTGATGTTGGGGAAGATTTTCTCCAAAATTGGAAGGGAATGCAATTAAATCTCAGATGATAAATATTTTTCTTGAAAACCCTTGTGCTCGTCTAAGCTGCTCATTTATTTAATAGCCAGACTTGCCTGCAGATAAATAAAAGTCCAGAAAGACACAAACTGAATAAGGAACTTTGAACGATTTGGATCCAGAGTGTTTTTGATCGGTGCTGATTTGCATGTGTTGTGCGGATGTTCTCAGAGATTCTGTCTTCAGCTGGTCATCTTGTCTTCACACAGGTGACCTCATCCATCAGGTAAGCCAGGCGGCGGTGGTGGGGATGGCCCTGGAGCCGGACGATCGCTTGTTGGAGGACCAGCACCCGGTGCTGGACGAACCGCACCCTCTGCGCGTGGCGGCCAAGGCGTACACGCTGTCGTCCGAGCTCATGCGCATCATGATGCACTCGCGCGTGCTCAACGAGGAGCCGCTCATCCTGCGCGGCGACGAGATCGCGGCGGCCGGCAAGCGCGCTGACCCACAGAGCCTGCTGTGCTACGGCTCCAGTGACCCCAGCCCCGAGTGCCGCCGCTTCTCCATCCCGCGCACCTTCAACACCAGCCTGAGCCGGGCGGCGGCCAGCGGGGACTCGTCCGGCGGAGGGGGGGGTCTCGGGGCCAGCACCGGGGGGTCGCCGCCGGGCGTCGTCCAGCTGCTTTTCCAAGTGGAGCCCAACCCCTTCCCCTTCAACTACGTGGCCAACTACTCCGTCTCCACCGAGGTGGCGTCCATGGAGTTCCGCACGGAGAACGGCACGCAGATCCCCATCGCCAACCTGGACGAGAGCCAGGCCATCACGGTGGCGGTCAACAACGGCAGCACGCCCGGCGTGGACGGCACGGGGCCAGTGGAGAGGTTGCGTCCGGCCGGGAGCTTCAACGTGAGCCACTGCAGCCACGTAATGGTGAGGGTGGACACCGGAAACACCAACCGGCAGGCCGGACTCTTTGTCCAACTCAACTTCACCATCCTGGAGGGTGAGGAACAGATCATACATTTGAAAATGCCTCTTTCTGTCTCCACATAAAAACATTTCAAGTAGTGACTAGAAGTATATATTTTCCAAATGTTCCAAGTCCAACCTATGGCAGGTGTATTTGCATTTTAGTTTCCACCAGTGTTTCCCATACATTGACATATTTGTGGCGGCCCACCACAATATCAATATTGACCACCACACAATGATTTTCCAGGTTGTACTAAAAATTGTGCTTAAATCTAGTTAGCATCATAACTATGCTGCGCTAATTTGTTAAAAACTGTTGCATTCAATTTAATTCTGCAAACCTGCCACCACAAATAGAATTCAATTCTGTGGGAAACACTGTCCACGTATTTCCTATGCGCTGCTTCTGCACTGATAAGGGTCTCTATGCTGAATCCCCTGAGGCAGCAGCACCCTACATACTGTAGTTTCCACTGTGCCAGAGTGAGACTTGATAAATTGTGCAAAGCATATGTTATTATTCCGAATTCATAATGCATGAAGCAAAAACTGAAAAAAAGAAAAACAAGCCTGGACGAGTTTAACAAGGCAGCAAGAGAAGCCAGATGGGTGCGTGTGTGATGATGGAATATGATGTTGCTTCTGGCCCAACTCCGTTTATCTCTCAGCACTATCTTCTCACTCTGAGCTGAGAGGAGCACGTAACACAAATAACTACGGAGGGATCGGCCAGTGAGTGTACTGGTCTAGAGGCACATTCACGGTCCCATCTGCTGACTCTTTGTCTCCATGTGCCCGTCCACTCTACAGAGGACACGGAGGAGCGGGAAGCTGACCCGGCCATCGTGGCGTACCTGAACAGCTCCCATTGGCCCAACGAGTACAACTGCAGCGACAAGAAAAGCATCCACCTCAGCATGACCCAGGGCCAGGAGCTGGACCACCGGCCCTACACCTTCTTCCTGTCGCCACTGTAAGGCCTGGAGCATGTCCACACCCACATGAGACCAGCTGGTCAAGTCAGTGGAGAGCTGTAGTATGCTGTATTTGGGGCGCAGTGCTTTTGTGTCTGTGTTATAGAGCAGGGCTTTTCAACCAGTGGTCCCGTGGCCCACTTGTGGTCATTGTGAGGACATTGCTGGTGGTCTCTGACCATGTATTCAGTAATATAGTTGCAATGTGGGAATCAGCATATTTATTCAGTGGTGGTCCTGGTGTTAAGTAATTAGTCAGAATGATGGTCCCTGGTTCCCAATCAGTTGAAAACCTCTGTATAGAGTGTCCAATGGGAAATTAAGTATTTAGCTGTAGTAGGTATTCTCCACAGAAAATATGACATGACTCTTGGTCTACAGTGCTGTTATTAATGGTTGGCTGTGTCAAAGTAAGAAAGGTAGGTAATAAAAAAGGAATTAGTCTACTATGAATGACTTAGCTCATTACTCTTGCACAGGTCACATGACACGACCCAGGTGTACTACATCAACGTGACGACGGGCTGCGGGCCCAGCTACCCGCGTCTGATTCGCCTGGAGGTGGGCGTGTTCTCCTCGCTGTGTCAGTACTTCAGCGAGAGCGCCAAGCTGTGGCGTACAGATGGCATGGTGCCTCTGGCCGAGACCAACGCCAGCCGCGCCGTCTGCAGCACCAGACACCTCACCGCGTTCGCCGCCAGCCTCTTCGTGCCACCCAACGCTGTGGAGTTTATCCCCCCTGTGAGTGACTCTCATGCCTCCCCACACACACACACATACATACATACACACAACTGCACACACACACACACACACATACATACATACATACATACATACATACATACATACATACATACATACTGTACATACACACACACATACATACATACTGTACATACACACAACTGCACACACACACACTCATACATACATACACACACACAACTGCACACACACACACACACACACACACATACATATACATACACACACACACACACACACTTTCTCTCTCTCTCTCATGCACACACACATCTTTGAACCTGTTGCTCCACTCTGGCGCCCCCCCCCCCCCCCATCCTCCCCCACACACACACACACACACTATTGGTGACATGGCGTGTGTTGCTGTGTCTCTGCAGAAGGAGTCAGGAGGCGGCCTGGTGGTGGTGCTGTGCTGTGTGCTGGGGCTGCTGTGCTACGCGGTGGCCGCCGCCCTCCTGCACAAGCTGGACCAGCTGGAGCTGCGACGCGCCGCCGTGGTGCCCTTCTGCGGGAAGGACGGCCTCTTCAAGTACGAGGTGCAGGTGAAGACCGGCTGGAGCCGCGCTGCAGGTGAGCTGGGACACTCTCCTGGGGACTTGAGACATTCAGCAGGCACTGTGGTAGAGCCTAGATATCTAGACACACCCTAGAGCAGTTAGCCTAGATATCTAGACGCACCCTAGAGCAGTTAGCCTAGATATCTAGACGCACCCTAGAGCAGTTAGCCTAGATATCTAGACGCTTAGCCTAGATATCTAGACGCACCCTAGAGCAGTTAGCCTAGATATCTAGATGTACCCTAGCGGGAGCAAATGTCATTTCCTTCCCGGGCTTTCCCTTTGTCTCTGCCCGGGCTAGTCTAGCAACTCTCTGTTGGCTTGCGAGCTGGAAAAATGTAACTTTGATAGGGCCAATCACATCGTGTATAGAGACGTTAGGCAGGCTTAACATAATGATTGATGGCAGAGTTGCAACGGTTTGGCTTGAATTCCCTGCTACTTGAAAACAAAGAAGACGGATGTTGCTGTTGGCGAACAGCGTGACACGAGTTTTTTTAAGTTGGCAAAAGTTTGAACTAGCCAAGTAGCTCCACTGGAGGGAAAACGCATGGGACTCATAAGTTGTAGCGCTGTCCTATTACGTGCAGAGGGAATTTGAAAGACAACCGATTATCCCGCCCCTCGGACTGAGCACTGCCAACGGTGAGTCCCCAGACCCTACATTTTAATGTGGGTCTGGCTCATCAGGCTAGTAGAGCAAGGAATTAGCGGTCATTTGGTCACTTATCATTGGACTGTGTTGACTGCAGGATGGGGAGCTGGACTTATTCATTTTAAATTTAATTTACAGTTTAATAAAACCACACACTTGCCACAGCCTTACAAGAAACAGCAACACTTCCTGTTTACAATATTGAAGCTCAAATGAAGGCCACACTGACTTCTCATTTGGACACAAATTAGACTTCTGCCTTGAGCCTGTTGGACTACTTTTACACTTTTTAATCTGCATGGAACACCTTTGTTGATATGTCTAGGCACCACCGCCCATGTTGGCATTAGTCTGTACGGCCGAGAGAGCCGCAGTGGGCACCGTCACCTGGACAGCAGTGGAGCATTCACTCGAAACAGCCTGGACATCTTCCACATTGCCACCGATGCCAGCTTAGGCAACGTGTGGAAGATTCGAGTCTGGCATGACAACAAAGGTAAGGAGAGATTGATGATAGCCTTAGAGCCCCTAACTCTGGGAGATCTCCAAATCCCCCTTGCTGTGCTGGCTCCCTCAACTCTTTTATCTGCTGTCTCTTTCAGGCTCACACACTTCTCTACACACACACACACACATGATGTATATATATATATATAATGAACTCGGGGCACCTGTCGGTCTCTCGTCTGTGATGTCGTAGTCACCTTTCCCTTTGATCTTCCTCTCCCTTTGTCTCAGGGCTCAGTCCAGCGTGGCTGCTGCAGTACGTGTTAGTCAAGGACCTGCAGACAGGCAACACCTACTTCTTCCTGGTGGAGGAATGGCTGTCTGTGGACAACGAGAAGACGGACGGCCGAGTGGAGATTGAGGTTGAGGCCTCCGGTAAGAATTATTCATCAGCACCCTCCCTCAGCCCTGGAACAGCTCTGATGATTGGGTGCATGCTCTGTGTTTTGTATGGAGGAGCTGACTCACTCGTCCTGCTCTCCACATGGGCTCTCATCCCTCTCTCTCTGGCACTCTCCACTTCCTGTTTTCTGGACCAAATGACCTGAATGGCTAAAATAGCAGTAAAATGATTCTAAATTCACATCATTTCGCAATCTGCACACTTTCTTCTCTTAGTTCACCAATCTGCTCTTCTTAAAAGCTAATATTTATGAAAATATTATGGTTTAATGTTACATGGAGCCTACTAAAATTGAAGAGCTATGTTTATCGTTAACGATGCTACTTGACAATTCAGGCACCTCAACTATTAGCAGACATTGGGTTGGAGGTTAGATGATTATTGCCTTTTATATTTTTCCAACATCTGGTCCATAATATTTTGTGAAATGTTTAATATAAGCCCCTTTTGTGACCCATTAACAGTAAAGACAAATACTTGAATCATCAGACAATGTTTAATCAATTTGTTTTGTTCTGAAGAAAGCCACAGATGGCTATGAATTACCCATCCTTAATTATGTCATACTCTAATAAATAAAACCACTACGGTGGCTGAACTTAATTTAGCACTCAGCTGCCTCAATTCAAATACCGGTACCTATATTTCATTTTGGGAAAATATAACGATACACACAACATTTAATATTCCTCCATTTTTAGGTCAACAAAACAGCATTAGTGTGCTTTCCCATTCTTCCAACCATCTTTTGCACTATTTTTTACACATGGCTGCCATTGCATCATCTGTGAGTCCCTGTGATGCGTGTACACTTAATCTACACTGACACTGAATTGAGGATATGACCATGTTTTTGTTTTTGTTGGCAAAATATTTCTATATATTGAATGTGTCATGTCTGTGTAAATAGTCCAAATAGTGCATTGTTTTGGAGATCCTCATATCCAAACTCAGATCTGGTAATAAATCAGAGTGGCATATTGGTGAATTTTCAACTAAATCTGACTATCATGTTGTGACAGACAGTACTTGCAAGACTGTTTAAGAAGATCCACTTGCACAACATTTCATGGCTCGTCACATGGTGGTTTTAGTTGAAGATTTCACCGCTGTACTTAAATTTTAATATTGATCCACACACATCCGTCCATTCACACAGGTTTTGGGTTTCATCCATCCGTTCTGTGCGTGCCCAGACTAAGGACAAGGCTCTTGTTTTTCTTTTGCACTGAATAATTGAATAAATCTGTTTTGGGACATGTGGAGAACAAGACACAATGTTGGATTTTAGCTTGTTTTTGTTTCCTTCCTCTGTGGTGCCCATGGGCACTGCAGGATGTGCCAAACTCATGTACCCGCACGGGTTCTTTCAAAGGAACAAACTTTAGTTGTGAACACAGCAACATGCTTTAGTAGGTGTAAACAATTGGTCTAAAAACAAATACGGACAGAGAATCGGTACCGTTCGTCACAGTCCGAGATGTAGACACTGACCCATGAGTGTAACGGTACCTTTGTCTGCTGCCCTTCCGCAGAAGAGCGGGTCCTCCGGCGCTGGCCGCGGCTGCTGTCGTGGGAGCTGCAGAGGGCGCTGTGCGAGAGCCACATCTGGGTGTCCCTGTTGGAGCGTCCACGCCGCAGTCCCTTCAGCGGCCTGCACAGGTCCACATGTGGCGCGCTGCTCCTGAGTCTGATGCTGCTGGCCAACGCTGTGTGGTACACCACCGTAGCCCACCGCCAAAACAGGTACAGGGCACGCGCTCCAGAAAAGCACACGCGCTTAGTACTGTGCTAATACCAGACAATATGCTACAACTTTTCTAAACCATGAGGACCAGGTGATTTATAAAGAGAAGGAGGGTCACCTTATGCAAAAGGCATGTTATTACATGCATATACAAATACATATATGTAATAATACTACATGTTGCTCCATCTGCTGTAATACCAGTATGTGTGTCTGTGTGTGTGTGTGCCTGTGTGTGTGTGTGTGTGTGTGTGTGTGTGTGTGTGTGTGTGTGTGTGTGTGTGTGTGTGTGTGCGTGTGTGTGTGTGTGTGTGTGTGTATCTGTCTGTCTGTCTGTCTGTCTGTGTGTGTGTGTGCCTGTGTGTGTGTGTGTGTGTGTGTGTGTGTGTGTGTGCCTTGTAGCTCCACTGCAGTGGCTAACCTGGTGTCTTTGAATGCGGAGACCCTGGGTGTCGGCTTAGTCACCTGTCTGGTGGTCTATCCCCTGTACCTGCTTGTGTTCTGCCTCTTGAGGATGAGCCGTAGCAAGGTGAGACTCTCCCACACAAACACAGCTCAGCTCACCTCTGTCTTCCCTGTTGACAGGTGCAACACATTTGTTGATGTTTTGCCTCTCCAATCACATGCACACTTGACACATTCTCCAAACGCTTTGATCAAAATTAAAAACTCTTTTTTGTCTCCTCTTAGCTATTAGTCTTTCAGTCTGAAGACATTGAAGTGTTTTTACAGACATTTGTTTTCTATGTGTTCAGAGTGACTGTCTACCCAGTGAGTAAAGTAAAGTACATATTGAATATGCCTTTCTGTTTATTTAAGGTGCTAGTGGAACAGTTGCCACCACAAAGCGATCAGGAGTCTCTAGAGATCGATGACTTCCTGGATAACTCCATGACTGGAAGTTCCTTCCTCATATTTAATGGAATGTCTGAAGAGGTAACAAACTACATGCTGCAAAATAGTAGCCTATGCCTGTTAATATGGTCTAAACATGATTATTATTACTACAGAAAATAACAAAACGTTCCCGTTTGTCTTTGTCCTACTGTTCTTTTTCATAACTTATTCATCACCCCACAGACATGCTCAGAAGAGACCAACATAGACTTGCCCACTCCCTCAACCCAAAGGTAAGCGTTGTCATGGGGACAGCTACTCTGATTGACAGACTCATCTGTTGTGTGTAAGTGGAGAGAGGGAGCTGTAGGGAGATACCTAAAGCCACATTCAAGTGAAATGCACGCTGTGGATTAGATCCTGAAATAAACGGCAAAGCCTTTGATGTGAGAAATGTGTGATTGATAGGCAAGGCATTCATTATGCATGCAGAGTGGTACTATGTGCATTCATATGGGTGAGTGTGTGTATGTCTGAGGGAGGGAGGGAGGGAGGGAGGGAGAGAGAGAGAGAGAGAGAGAAAAAGAGAGAAAGAGAGAGAGCACTTTTGTTAGGGCACACACCTGCCATCAAACATATGCAAATATTCCGGCTCAGTATTTCAGAGTATTTTCTCATTCTGAGCATAAGACCCCCTCCCCCAACACTTTTAAAGTGCATCTGATATTCTGGTACTGTCAGCAGGTGCTGTTTACAGACAGACTGTGAGCCCTCAGACTGTGAGTGTCTGCATAAGTAGATGCAAATATTTGACCTAATAACTGCTTGTCTGTGTAGTCTCCAGAGATGGAGCGATTGTCCAGATGTGATGAGCGAGTCGTCCGTGATGGCATGCGCAGGGCTGCCCCCGAGGCTGAAGCGTGGCCAAGGAAGCCGCCACCTGGGAGTGGACATCACCTTTAATCCTGAGGATGAGGAGGCAGCGGGCGGCTACCCGCAGTACTTCAGCTCCTCAGGTGGGAGTGTGCTCTGCGTCTGAAGCTCATGTGCAGTAGCATCAGCAGCAATCACTGACAGAAAAAAATACACACACTCACTCTACAATTCAAAATGAAAATCACACACACACACACACACACACACTCTTTTTTTAGTGATTCACTCCATTCACTCCACAGTCACACTGAAGAAGAATTCTGAGTCACTGTGTCTTGTTTTCTATCAATCCCCCCCCCCCCCTCACACACACACACACACACACACACACACACACACACACACACACACACACACACTGGCACATTTGTAATTGCCCTTGTCTGCCCTCTGGCCAGATGAGGACCTAATCAAGCGGATCCTGGCGGATGGCCAGCTGCAGGTCTCTCAGCTGTGTGACCCCCAGCAGCTTTTCTCTGCGGCAGACAGCGACATGGCTGACCTGTGAGTGACCGTTCGCATTCTCTTCTCGTTCTCGCTCCCCTGTTCCCTCTGCCCTCCTCACCTCTGTGGAGATTACCCAGAACCCCCCTCCCTGCTAGCCCTCCTCTCTCCTCTCCCCAAATCTGACCCCAAATCTGATGGAAGTTCCAAAGTATCTTTACATTTTTTAGAGTTTGTTACGGATGTGTTGTACATTCTTGATTGGAAAAAAAAAACATGAATAGGAAGTGGTGAGTGGTCATTTTTCCTGTGGCTGCTGTCCGCTCCAGAGGAGGAGGAGGTCAGTGGGACATCATGAATCATCTGTGTGTGTTGTGACAGATCCAGTATTTTTGGGGATAAGACCGAGGTGATCCTGCTGCAGAAACTCAACGAGCCCCCACCGCTAGGAGCGGTCAGGAGAGATCCGCCCAAAACCGCCTTCACCAACCACACAGGTCAGAAACACACACACACACACACACACACACACACACACACGCTCACACACACACACTCTGGCTCCCAGACACATTCTCTTATAAATAAAACACTGACACAAATACCCTCCAACAGGCAAATGTCCTATCTTTGTCCTTACTTCACTTTAGATAAGGAGACACACAAACACACACACAGGAACACACACACACACTCTCATCTCTCATATTCTCCCTCACACACACACACACACTCAGACTCTCATATTCTCCCTCACACACACACACACACACACACACATGCTCACCTCTGTCTCCCTCCCCCCCCCCAGTGGTGACAGATGTCTGCCGGCCCCGGCGTTTCCCACCCTGGGTTGGCCAGGCGGCGCTGTGGGGCAGCTGGCTAGCCCTGGTCCTGTCCAGCAGTCTGTCCATGTGGCTCGGCCGCAGCATGAGCGAGCCTGTGGCCCTCATGTGGCTCATATCCTGCATGGCCAGCTTTGTGTCCTCCTTCTGCCTGCTGGAGCCTCTCAAGGTAAACACACACACGCACACACACACGCACACACACACGCACACACACACACACACACACACACACACACACACACACACACACACACACACGCAATAGCATTCACATCTATCGGAACGTCACATATTACCAACCGTCACGTATGTCCAACCTCTTACGTGTATGTGTCACTTAATATTCATTTCTATACAAACCAAGACAGCGCAAGCACCCACACCATAAGTTTATCTAAATTAGCTATGTACCAAAAATTACATTTTACCGTGACTCGTAAACAGTGTTGTAAGGCTGTGTGTACAAATCCGCTTGGAGCTCTAGTGGAATTTTGATGGTAGCGACGAGAATTCTCAGTCTAACCGTTCATGTGCCGTGAGAAAGGTTGGGAATAAGTACCCACCAGCCCAGCACTAAACTCCGAGCGTGGTAAACAAAATTGGATATTTCAGGCAGTAAAAGCCCCGGTAAGAACCAAACAAAATTTTGTTCAAATCTACACACCTATGGCTACTGAAAAATGTAAGGTTCATTTATCAAATGTTATTTTGAAGTATTAAAAAACATTGTTGTTATAGTCAAAGTCAAAGTCAAAGTCAAAGTCAGCTTTATTGTCAATTTCTTCACATGTTCCAGACATACAAAGAGATCGAAATTACGTTTCTCACTATCCCACGGTGGAGACAAGACATATTTTACCAATTTTAAGTCCACAGACAAACATAACATTCAAGTAAACAAAAAAGTAAGTAAATAAGTAAATAAGAGGGCACATATAATGAAAAAAATAAGAGCAGCAAAATTTGGTTGAAATTGTGCATAGACAGTCAATAAAATAAAATACTAGTGCAAAGTCAGGCCAATAAGAGGCTGAGGTAGTTCTGTTTGACCTAAGTAAGAAATAAAGTGGCATAGTGGTGCAAGTTATGTAAGAGCAGCAGAAGTGTTGTGTTTTCAGGACAACAACAACAAGTTGCAAAGTGTACAAGTGTGCAAGTGGAGTGGTGCAGGCGGCCATTGTGGGTCCAATGTCCAGGATGTTATGTAGCTGAGGGTGGAGGGGGGAGAGGAGGGAGAGAGTTCAGCATCCTAACAGCTTGGTGTATGAAGCTGTTGGTGAGTCTGGTAGTGCGGGAGCGCAGGCTTCTGTACCTCTTCCCAGAGGGCAGTAGATCAAACAGATTGTGAGCGGGGTGACTTGCATCACTCACAATTTTGGTCGCCTTGCGGGTGAGGTGGGTGGTGTAAATGTCCTTCAGGGAGGGGAGTGAAGCACCAATAATCCTTCCAGCTGTGTTCACTATGCGCTGCAGGGCTTTCCTGTTGTATTCAGTGCAGCTTCCGCCCCACACAGTGATACAGCTGGAGAGGATGCTCTCAATGGTGCCTCGGTAGAATGTGGTCATGATGGCTGGTGGAGCACTTGCTCGCCTGAGTTTCCGCAGGAAGTACAGGCGGCGCTGAGCTCTCTTCGCCAGTGATGCTGTGTTGGTGGTCCAGGAGAGGTCTTCACTGATGTGCACTCCCAGGAATTTGGTGCTGCTCGCTCTCTCCACCACAGCACCGTCGATGGTCAGTGGCAGGTGTTGGGTGTGACCTCTCCGGAAGTCAACAACAATCTCTTTGGTCTTGCTGACGTTCAGCAGGAGGTTGTTGTCCCTGCACCACGTGGTCAGATGGTCGACCTCCAACCTGTATTGAGTCTCGTCGCCCTTGGTGATGAGACCCACCAGAGTTGTGTCGTCAGCAAATTTCACTATGTGATTGTTGCTGTAGGTTGCAGTGCAGTCATGCGTCAGCAGGGTGAAGAGCAGCGGACTGAGCACGCAGCCTTGGGGGGCCCCTGTGCTCAGTGTGATGCTGCTTGAGGTATTGTTGCCAACACGTACTACTTGAGGCCTCTGACAGAGGAAGTCCAGTAGCCAGTTGCAGAGGTAGGTACTGAGTCCCAGTTTGTCAAGTTTGCAGATGAGTTGTTGTGGTATTATGGTGTTGAATGCAGAACTGAAGTCTATAAACAGCAATCTCACATATGAGTAGTCTCTTTTTTCCAGGTGGGTGAGGGCTGGGTGGAGGGCAGAGCAGATTGCATCCTCTGTAGACCGTTTGGCTCGGTATGCAAACTGGAAGGGGTCCAAGGTGGGGGGGAGAATGAATTTGATATGTGACATGACAAGCCGCTCAAAGCACTTCATGATGATGGGTGTCAGTGCCACAGGGCGGTAGTCATTGAAGCAGGATGGAGCAGTTTTCTTCGGCACAGGTATGATGGTGGCAGCTTTGAAACAAGATGGGACGATGGCTTGCTTCAGGGAAGTGTTAAAGATGTCTGTGAAGACATCCTTAAGCTCCCCTGCGCAGTCCTTCAGCGCACGACCAGGGATGTTGTCTGGACCTGTTGCCTTACGGGTGTTGATTTCATAGAATGAAATGGTTGGTAATTAGCATGTTTACGATAGTTGTGTTAACTTATGCAAATTTGCTATGATCATCTACTCCTAATGACTGTACTGCACAAGGGTTTACAATTAATCAGTACAAACGTATGCCCTCAGGCTACACCACACGTGCATCACTTCATTACATGAAGCAATTCATTAAGCAATGTCATTATGCACTCATTGTCACTGAGGGCGATTAATAACAGGGAACTCTGTCTGTGTGTGTGTGTGTGCGTGCGTGTGTGTAGATGGTGTGTGAGGGCCTGTACTTTGCGCTGGTGGTGCGGCGCGTGCGTGCTGAGGAGCAGGACGTGCTGGTGGAGTGGCCGAGGGTGGAGCGGGTCAGCCAGAGGATCCCACGCGTGCGTCCACCGCAGGGCTTCGCCCTCTCACAGGCCCGAGACGAGGCCCGCAAGGTCCGCCTGCTACACAGAATGCTCAAGGTGAGAACACACTCACACATGTAAAACACACACACACACACACACACACACATATAAATATGCACATATAGACACCCACACAATTTCAATATGAATGAATTACATATGCAATAGGCATTCATGAGGCCGGTTTGGCCTACCGGGAGAGCCTAATGAAAAGACTCTTTCTGCCACATATTCGCATGCTGCATGAGCAGAATAATAACACAGAGCACGCATGCACACATAATGTGATACCCACACTAATGGTGCATTCAAAGACTTTCTCATATGGATGTGTAGGTGTAGTTTATCGTCTCCTTGACATAATGTCATAAAAGTTACATGGTATGTCTCTCCTGTGAAAATTAAGAAATAATAAGAGTTTTTCTGCTCCTAAGAAATACATATATGCTACTTAGTTATTCTTCTCATTCAGCTAAGCTCAACCTGCCCGGTATGGGTGAGACGTTGCCGAGCAGTAAGTGAGTCTTGTAGTAAATGTTGTATAGGGAATGTGTGTGTGTGTGTGTGTGTGTTCTCTAACTCTGGCCTGTGTGTGCTGGTGTGTCAGGGCTTTGTGGTGTACATGCTGTTCCTGCTGGTGGTTCTGCTGCTCAACTACGCCGACTCCAGTACAGACACTCAGCGCCTGCAACTGCGCAGCCAGCTCCAGCACCGGCTGCACACAGTGCATTTCAACAACATCAACAGGTACCTGAGGATCATATCATACTCAAAACAACATGCATTAGATCATAAGCAAGCACATTAATAAAACAGTTGTTCTCCTCAATAGAACAGATGACATTGGAATTAAAAAGGTTGAGGAGATGTTATTGTGTTTCTTCCCCTCAGGTGTGTCTTGTCTTTTGTCTCTCACCTGAGCCCTAGCCTAATAATACAACCCCAAATCAGAAAGAGTTGGGACGTTGTGTAAAATGCAAATAAAAACAGAATGTGATAATCTGCAAATTTTGCAAACTCATATTTAGCTGAAAAAAGGACGCAAACATATCAAATTTTACACAACGTCCCGACTTTTTTTGATTTGGGGTTGTAGTCTGAAAAACAGTTAGTGCCATTGACAATTCTGCTCAAGGTTGTGTGATGTGGCTGCCTCGATTAGCAACTTCTTATCCTTTGCAAATACAGAAGGTTATGAGCCAAACACCACTAAGGCAGTCACAAATCGATATGGGCATCATATCCCTAGAGGAACAGAGTTCTTTTGGTCTTCTCTCTCTCTCTCCCCCACGCGTTCACAGCCTACTCACATATTTATTCATTAGTGAAATGCCACATAATCTATATTTGATGGCTTAGTCACAGAATTTTCATAAATCAGATCGAATTCTCATATATAGAACATCACAGACAGATCCATGGGTCTCTGCCAAACAATCCTAAATAAACAGGAACAGGAATAGTTTTCTATTTAAGTCCATCATAAGGAAGAATTTGTCTAAATGTGCAGGCTACTAGTTCACTGTACTACACACTATAAGTACTACTGTACCTGCTGTATACTTTTCTGTATGCTGAAATATTATGCATTAATATTTTTTTTTGCTTTCTGTAAAGGGGGAATACTCCATGTAAAATGCAATGAATAATGACCGTAGCAAAGAAATTAATATTAAACGTTAGCCTTGAGATGTCCATGCGAAGCATATCATATTAGATCAGTACTGGTATGACTGATACTTTTGCATCAGTCGTGACCGCAGAACACAGACATAGATGGTGTATGAAATGGAGAGACTTCTCCCACATCTCTTCCTGTGCTTTGTGTTTGTTGTGATTCTTGATTGCTTGTTTTCTCTCCCTATCTTCTGTCTCCAGCCCTGTGCCCTGGGCATTAGCTGCCGTGCTGTGTTAGCGTTAGCGTTAGCGTTCCTCCTCCCCTCTCCTGCTGGTGCAGTGCAGAGTGCACTTTAGATTCTGGAGCCGCTCAAATGGCCCCTATCAATCCCCTCTGCCTCTGCCGTGCCGCTGCGCTCCTCAACAATGACCGGTGTTTACAAGTGGCTCATGCAGGCCCCAGCAGAGAGTCCAGTTGTGTGTCCGGCCCGATGTCTGCGGTGTGTTAACTGCTGCTCTCTCTCCCGTGTCGTGTGTAGCCGCGAGGACGTGTGGCCGTGGCTCGCCGACTCCTTGCTGCCGCAGCTCCTGGACGGCCCGGCCCTGATGAGCGCCACGGGCAGCGTGCTCCTGGGTCCACCCCGCCTCCGCCAGCTCCGCAGTCCAGCAGGTGAGACGAGGGGGCAGCCAACAAGGAGCAGAGGATGAGGGAATAAAAGAAAGGAGAGAAGGAGGAGTGGAGGAGGAGAATGGAGGGAGGGAGGGAGAGGGGAGTTCAGGAGAGGGAACAGATTGATGTGTGAGGAGGGGAAAAGAAGAACTCCTCTCACTTTTGACAGGAAAGAACAATAGAGCCAAGTAGGACACAGTCCCTGGGGAGGGGAGGGGGAGTGTGCTGCAACTGTGTGTGCATGTGTAAGCAGACCTCACCACAGACACAGAGTGCCAATTCAAAGACTGCTTGACTGACAGGCAACCTTTGGCTACAGCATGCTTGTCTCCTCCTATTGGGCCTTTGCATAAGCAAGAGAAGAAAAGCATCTGGATAGCCGGCATGTCAACATCAATGTCAGAACGGAAGGTTCTGGATACTGAAAAGAACAGAATTTATTGTGCACTGCCCTTTGTACAAAATAGCATGTCACGGACCCAGAGGAATCTGAGTGAATCAGATTTATGCACATCATGAATCTAACCTTGAGAATGATCAATACTAACACCCACACAGGCAAGTGTAAGGAAATATGTGTGGATTTATAAATAAATAAATAAATAAATGTGTGGCTTCTGCAAAGTGAAAACTGTATGTGTGAAGACTGGAGTGTTTCTCTTCCCCTCAGGCTGCCCAGCTAGTGACTCTTTCCCAGGAGCCTCGTGGTTTGGATGTGGCGTACGTGGCCACGCGCTGGGCTGGAGTGGACCGGGCTCCAGCCTCTCACCCAACTGGACGCTGAGCTCCACTGAGAGCAACGGGTAAGCTGAGAAATAAGATGAGTCAGAACGAGCAGATCTCCCCCGTGGTTGATCCATGGGCTTTTGCTTCTCCACTCATTTCATCACACTCCCTCTCTCGTCAACAGCCCCTCATCTGTGGTTGGCTTTCTTATCTGTCTCAGCTGCTCTTTTAATGGTCACCACATTGTCCATTTAGTCACTACATTCATTTATTTTTGCATGTCTGTCCAATTAGTAACAACAATTGATGTGGAGTGCAAACTAGAAGTCCAAATCCAATCATTAAACTGACTAAACTCTTTCTGATGTTCTTTTTTAGTGTATCTGTAGCGTCTCACCTCAGAGTGTTTGTTTATTTGTTTGTGCATTTGTCCAGAGCTTGGCACTGGGGGCAGGCAAAGGTGTACGGCAGTAGTGGATTTGTGCAGGAGCTGACCACAAACATGGACATTTCCAGAGCCCTCATTCAACATCTCAGCACACATCAGTGGCTGGATCCACTGTGAGTATCTCTCTCTCTCTCTCTCTCTCTCTCTCTCTCTCTCTGTGTGTGTGTGTGTGTGTGTGTTTGTGAAGGAATGTTTAGAGGAACCATTTGAATGCCAAAGAAGCAAACTGTCTGCCTCTAATTAGTTGTTTCACGGTGCAGTAATGTCAACAGTGTAGACACAGTGTCAGTGGAATGTGTAGTCCTTTGCCATAAAAAAGACTGTTTCTTGTCTGTTTCTACTGACTCCACTGAGTCTTGTTTAGCCTTGAGTAGCTCTTCTCTCAAAACCTGTTTTGATCCTGCAGCATATCCTTCATGGGTCCACTTCAAACAGTTTCAGTATTTGTCTGTGTGTCTGTGTGTGTGTGTGCAGGACAAGGGCTTTATTTGTGGAGTTTTCTCTGTACAACACAAACACCAATCTCCTGGCTGTGCTGACCTTCCTGCTGGAGTTCCCCGTGTCCGAGCGCGTCCAGTCCAGTTTGGACCTGAAGACTTGCCGTCTGCACCGCCTCAGCCAAGGCCTGGACCTCCCTCTGCTGCTTACGGTAGACACACCACACACACCACACACACACACACACACACACACACACACACACACACACACCACACACACCACACACACACCACACACACACACCACACACACATACCAGACACACCACACACACACACACACACACACACACACCACACACACACACACACCACACACACACACACACACTCACACACCACACACACACCACACACACACACCACACACACACACACCACACCCACCACACACACCACACACACACACACACACACACACACACACACCCCACACACAGCGCTCTTCACACCAATCCCAGAGCTTGGCCACAGTGGGGGTGGGACTTTCCATCTCTCTCCCACATGATACCCAGCGTGTGACAGGGCCAATTCATCCACTGAAGCCAACTCTAACTGGCGTGGGGTGACTGAGAAGTCATCTCCATGGAAACAGCATCGGGATGTGTTTGTGAGTGAGCGTTAAACTCGGTCTCGACTTCTCCTCCTCTCGCCCGTGGCAGATGGTCCTGCTGTCGCTGGTGCTGTTCTTCTGCGTGCGCGAGGGCTCGTGCGTGCTGCGCGAGGGACGCCGCTACCTGGTGCGCGTGTGGAACCTGGCCGGCGTCTGCAGCCTGGCGCTGGCCCTGTGCGTGGCCGCGCTGCACCTGGCCCGCGCCGCCCACGCCGACCGCCAGTGGGACGCCTTCCTTGGCCAGCGCCACCGCTTCACCGACTTCTACGGGCTGGCCCAGCAGAGCCAGGCCATGAGCACGCTCAGTGCCCTGCTGCTCTTCCTCCTGGTGCTGAAGGTGAGAGAACCGGAGAGCAGCCGCAGGGCTCCCACACAGCATCAGGCTCAGCAGTTAACCACCAGCTCAGCAGTTAACCACCAGCTCAGCAGTTAACCACCAGCTCCAGGGTTTAACAAGGAAGGAGCATCAGGCTCAGCAGTTAACCAAGAGCTACACGTTTTAACAAGGAGCATCAGGCTCACTAGTTCAGTGGTCTTCAAAGTGGGGGCCGCGAGGGGGTGTCAGCAAGTTGAAAGGAAAAATAAAAGCAACAAATACATTTGAAAAATCGAAAATATACTTATTACTATGAGGGTTGTTATACAGTACAATGCCATTATAAAAAATTGTTGCATATCTGAACATTATATTTTCCATGATAATGACTGGGAATAATAGTAGAGTGATAGCTCCCATATAGCAGAAAGCCCCAAATGCAATCTTTACACACTGTGCGCTCCATCACATCACAAAGTGCTTGTGGCTAAATGAATTATTAGGATTAGCTTAATGTATTTTTATATTTGCCATAGTATTGTCGATGGGTTTAATAATACATCAAGGGGGTCCTTGGCCAGAACCTAGTGGTATTTGGGGGGGCTTGTCGTGGAAAAGTTTGGGAACCCCTGCACTAGTTAACCAAGAGCTCCAGGTTTTAATAAGGAGCATCAGGCTCAGTAATTAAACTCTAGGTTTTAACAAGGAGGATCAGGCTCAGTAGTTAACCAACAGCTCTAGGGTTTAACAAGGAGCATCAGGCTCACTAGTTAACCAAGAGCTCCAGGTTTTAACAAGGAAGGAGCATCAGCCTCAGCAGTAACCACAAAATTTAGTTTTTAACATCCTCTAGTTCATTTTCATCACCTCTCACTCTTTTAAGCTTCTCAACATCCTCCCTAATTGACAGCAATTGTCAATTGTTGCCAGCATGTTAAGGTGATTTATTCCCCATTGTCTGTCAGACTGATGGGCCTACTGACACCACACGGCAGTTCACCTCAACATGAGGAACAGAGACAAACTCCAGAGTGGAGCTTGCGCTTTCACTGGTAGTCTTAACTCTCACAAGTCTAACATACATCTTTGGCAGCAGCGCTTTCTGTTGCTGTTACTGTTGGAAATGGCTGTAAACAGGGCCTTGGCTGGTTATGTAAGCGAGAGATTAATCATCGCGAGTGTTCAATGTGTTCAGAGAGTCTGCCTGAACTGACATGGGCAATGCATTTTGTGCATTGATGTGCATGTTAGTCCCCATTAAAAACTGCCTAAGGTGCTCTCATAGCAATTATTTTCACATTTAGTCACAACATGTAACCCCCTAGGATTAGTGTTCGCTCTGTGTTCAATGTGACTTCACCCTTTAAACGATTACTTCAAGATGTATTAGCTGAATATGTTTTCTTTCTCATATTTTCCACCTCCATGACCCTTCCCCCGCTACCTCCGCCCCTCTCTCTCTCTCTCTCTCTCTGTCTGCAGGCCTCTCACCAGCTGCGCTTCCTGAGGGAGTGGGCCGTGTTTGGCCGGGCGTTGCGGCGCTCGCTGCACGAGCTCCTGGCCGCCTCTGTGGCTCTGCTCCTCCTGCTGCTGGCCTACGCGCACACCGGACACCTGGTCAGAGCCCACACCCGCCTCCACCTCCACACCCCGCCTCCACCTCCACACCCGCCTCCACCTCCACACCCGCCTCCACCTACACACCCACCTCCACCTCCGCCTCCACACCCACCACCTCCACACCTGCCTCCACACCCACCTCCACCTCCACACCACCTCCACACCCGCCTCCACCTCCACACCCGCCTCCACACCCACCTCCACCTCCACCGGCCACTTCTTTTGGCCTCTGCGTCTGCCACTACACACGCCTTTAAACTTACTTTTAGTTAGCATTTACTTCAATGTTCTTAAAGCCCCCCCCCCACCATTAGCATAATCTCTCTTAACTTTCCCTTTGAATTTGAGCAGCTTTAATCAAATCTCTCTTGATTTTCAATGAGTGAAATTAGACACAAGAGTGGTGTAGCGTATCCCAGCACAGCCGAGCACAGACACGGCTGGCAGAAGGATGTTCGACAGAAGAAGATGAAATGTCTCAGTGGTGTTATAGAAATTTAAAGACATTCATCTGGACACACAGGACCTCAACTGTGTTCTCTTTCAAACACTTCTGAACTGACCGCCTCTCTCTTTTGTGATGACCTTTGCAGACGTCTTGCATAGACGAAAGCAAGCAACAGATAGAAGCACTTTCATGCAAAAACTCTTTGATGTTGTTCTGAAGAGCTGATACTGTGTGAATCTTATTTGTAGAAATGTCACAACATTTCCCCACAGGTTTTACATTCTGTTGCCAGAATACAACAGTTATTGATGCATCAATAGAGCTCATAAATATCTGCCTCTTGTTTTGCTCCTCACGTCTCCCTCTCCTTTTTTCAAATATCACATTGATAGAAAAAACGAATTAAAGCTGTAGAAAATAAAGCGTCTCTTTTAAACAAGCACTTCACACTGTTGATTCTCTGTGTCCTGATCTGTTCCTTGTGTGTCCTGTGCAGCTCTTCCACTCTGTCCTGGAGGGTTACGGCAGCGTTGGCTCAGTGTTCCTGGCCTTACTGGGCAGTGGGGGTCGGGGCCTGGTGTCGTGGCAGCCATGGAGCCCGTTGGCGTGCTCCGGCTGGACAGTGCTGTTCCACTGCAGCTTCGTGGTGCTGAAGCTAGCGCTGCTCTGGCTGGTCACCTCGGCGTTGCTGCGCAACTACAGATGTGCTCGCGAGGAGCTGTACCGGCCAGCTGTGGACCTGCAGGACTACGAGATGGTGGAGCTCTTCCTCAGACGTCTCAAGATATGGATGGGCCTGAGCCGCACCAAAGAGGTGACGAAAGGATTTGGCAGTATGGCACTATGTCATGTTCTCTCCAATCTTTTGCTGTAAATGTTGCCAATGGTTTTCTGTCAACTTTCTGTTGGCTATTCAGATCATTTCATTAAAGCTGCAGTTGGCAAGTCTGCAAGATTGAGGGGACTTAGCCAAAATTTTGTTTACAACTCTCATGCCCCTCCCCCACTACCACCGAGCACCCTCTCATCGAGTTTGTGCTCATCAGTGCGCACCAGATTGCACCAGACTGTAATTGACAGTCAGATCTCACACAGCCCTGCTCTGATTGGACCAGAAGAACCGGGAGCTGTGGATTTTTGTAAAACAAATAACATGCTCTAGGTGGAGGTAGAAGTGCAGGCTTTTTTCTTAAACCGGCTGATTTATGTTGTTCTGTCGGAGCAGCATAGTGTCAGTTTCAGTGAATATGATCAAAAAAATCTTGCCAACTGCAGCTTTAAATTGTTGTATGTTGACAGCATTAGCAATAGCATTAGCATAAACAACTTAATCTCCGAATGCTTAACGTCCCCTTTTGTACTCCTCAGTTCCGCCACAAGGTGCGTTTTGAGGGCATGGAGCTCCCTCCCTCCCGTTCGTCCTCCACCAGTGACTGCAAGTCTCTGTGCCTGCCCCCGCTGGACACGCCTGAGGGTCCCCCGTCTCCCGACAGCGTGGACGGCAGCTCGGAGGCCTCATGGCGGCCCATGTCCTGGAGCCCGTGCAGCCTGGCCGAGGCCCCTGGACAGAGCGTGGTGCTGGGGGCGGTGGTGGGCGGCCACAGCTGGAAGGAGCGGGCCGAGATGGAGGCCACACTGCGGCGGCTGCTGCCCACCTTCGACGCGCTGCTGCAGCAGCTGGACCGCGTGACGCTGGCCACCGAGGACCTGTACCGCGCCGAGTGTCGTCTGGAGCGGCTGCAGCGCAGGAGCCGGAGCCGAGCGCGCAAGGTCAGCCAAGGCCGGCGGAGTGCCACACGCCGGACCGCCAGCAGGGCAGAAGACTCAGCAGCGCCCAGGAAGCAACCGCACGCCACGGGCCCACACAAAGGGAGCGGTCAGAAGGCCCAGTGGACAGAGGCGAGTCGGAGCTCCCATCCGGACCCTGGGAGTACTGTGATCAGCCAAGCTCCCAAGGCCAGTCCGAATCCCCTGCCCCCTCCAGCGGCTGCCCCTACTCCAGGCCCTGGCGCCTGTGGGCCTGGCTCCACCCCGCCGGCCATTCCCCGGGCGCTGGACTGGGACACGTCGAGCGACAGGGACGGGCGCACGCCCTCCAGCCTGTTCCGTCACCCGGCGCACACCACCATCGTTCCCATGCGCAAGCGCAAAAATAAACCCCCGCCACTCAAGAACAAGGTTCACCCCAACCCAGACAGGCCCGTCTCAGGACACCCCAAACCCTGAGGCCCCCCAGGGACACACAGGACACAGAGAGAGAGAGAGAGAGAGAAAACGCTAGTTTTTGTTTATTCATTGAAAGGACTGTTGCAGCAAGAGAGAGAGAGAGAGAGCAGATCAGGTCTCTAGGAAGCATCATTGACAGCCGGTTTTGTCTCTGGTGCGTCCCAGATAGAGAAGTAGAAGAGTAATAATTGCAGTAACGGTGATGATTGTCGTAAGCTTGATCACTAAGAGGGTACGTTACGAAAGAGAAGAGGATACCAAATGGAACCCTGCTGGCCTGAGACTGGACCTCTGGATGAGTCATTCCGGAGGAGTCCGTTGGGTCAAAGCTGGCAGAGCAAAGAGGTGCAGGACACCGTTTCTTTGTTTGTTTGTTTGTCTACTTACTAGTTGTCCCTCCCAGTCCTTTTCCCGCCTGGTCTCTGGTTCCCCTGACCCTGGAGGTCAGTGGGAATGGATCCTGACGACGGCACGGCTCGTGCTCACACTGAAACCAGAGGAACTCCGCAGACCGCACTTGTGGATTTGAGAGATTTCGGTTGTTGTGCAGTAGTTTGCCACAACTACAAAGCTGTTTGGTGTTCATTTTTTGTTTTGTTTTCACATGTACTAGTGTTGACTGTTCTGTTTAAAAGGAAGCTATTCTCAAAGTCACAGGTAATGTGCTTGACCTTAGAATATGGTCTGCTCACCCACAAGTAGTATGAACACGCCCTCACGTACCACTCACATGTATAGTGCCGCATTACTTTTTGAAATGCACACAAATCAATGCTTGCTTGGCACATGTACGCATATACCGCTTTAAAAACCTAGTGTAGGTGTAGATTTTGTACAGTTACACACTTACGTATATTCACTCACACACACACACACACACACACACACACACACCTTAACAGGTTATCAGGGTGCTAATGAAATGGCATTCCTCAGGACTCCTAAAGCTTCTCTCCCCATCTTTGTCCAAGATAGGGGTGTTAAACCTGATAAATCTAGACTGCAATACAGAGACGTGAACAGAGGCAGAACGGAGTAGAGAGAATGGGACAGCTAGAACGTACGTTATGAGTGTGAGAGTAAGAAAGAAGAGAAAGACAAACAGAGATGCAAATGAAGGAGAGAACACAAGAATAGAGGGAAAAAGGTAAAACTGAAAAGGACAAGAAAAGACCACCATCCTCCTTCCTTCATAACAATAGGAAACAAACATGGGTACACTATTGACATTAGTTATGTGTATTGGTAGTTAATAGCTATTATAATGATTTTTTTTTGGAGTTTTAATTGTTTTGTTGTCGCCTTCAAAAGCGGTCTAATGTAAATTAAGCACTTTGTATTGATGTACATATGTTAAGTGTTTGTGAGGATGAAAGCGTATGTTGAAATATAATAAGCTTGGTACGATATCAGTAAGAGATAGCTTCACTCACATTATTCTACAAGTAGATTTGGCAAAGCTTGCTAATCATTTATGCATTGATTTATTTTAAATTAAAATGAAGGTAATTTCCTTTTGTTCTTAGCACTTTATTTCCATGTCAAGCTGTTATTGTAGACCGTATTTAACATGTATGTCTTGTCTATTTCTACCCCCTCTTAAGAAACAGCTATCTAGAACAATGTATTATGAAGAATTGCATCAGAATATATAACTGTTGCATTGGTTTTGTTATGATGAGGTTTCTATTTTTTTTACCATAATGTGTTGATATTTCCCCGATATGTTTCCTGGAATATCAGTCCCCCCCTCCCCGACAACCACAATGTTTACCTTACAGTATCTCAGGGACATGCATACTTTTTCCAAACCTTTTGTTTAAACCAGATTTATTTTTTCAATGTCTGTGACAGATAGAAGTGTTGGATGGGCTTTCTACACTTGACCCAAGTGGTGTTCCAAATGTTTAGATCACAAATCCAGTCAATGCACACAAGTTAACAGCAAGTCATAATTACAGCATAATACTAGGCGACCCTTCTCACTATTGCCACAAGTCAGTGTGTGTATGTACATATCGGTGTGACCTGATGTAAATATTATTAATAGTTTGTTGATTATGGTTTATGATGTCTGTTCCCATCAATTCAGCACTGACTACGAGGGCATTCTTTCACCAAACAAGTTTAAATTCTAAATTTATATCCCAGCTGTACCTGGGCTAAAGGTTTTAAGCTACTTGGAAATAGACTAGTAGCTTGTTGTAGAAAGCAGTACCCAAGTGTGGAGGTTGAATCAAACATATTAAGTGTCGCTAAACAATACAAATTAGACATGACAAGGAGAAATGACAACAGGAGTGAATTACTTATCTTTCAAGTGCCAAAGTCCACCTGTGTGTTTGTTTTCATGTGTTCAAGTGTTGTGTTTTAAAACAGTGTCCTTATTGCATCCTCCATGTGTGCTGTGTATGTTCTGTATGGTAAGGCATGATGTTTTCTGTTTTGTATGGTATCCGTTTATTTACATCTGTAGCACTTGTTGTCCACTGCTTTTGCACTTGACAAAGTCAAATAAAGGGATTTGACAGCTCATGCTCCTGCTGCTCAAATATGTTGTTGTTGTCCACGTACCCATTAACAATGAATGAATGCCTGGCCAAGGGAACGCTGACCAATTCTCCAACGCTGGGCAACTCAAGCCCAGACATGAGATACGCAATTTCAGTATTCATATTGCAATGATGGGCACAGGACACCCAGATGCTGTTTATAATGAATAACAAACAGACTGTACAGCGCATTTATGACATGCAAATGTATGTGCTCTGAAAAGAATACAATGTGCTTGTGCGTGGACAGACAGGTGATTGTTTGGATGCCCTTCAGTTTCTCAGTGGGGGTTAATTAGGGGGGGAACAGCTATGACCATTGCACAGCATTTCCTACCTGTTTTATCAAGCAAGAAATTGGCATTTTTTTAAGCATTCTGTCAACAACTGAATTGGTGTAACCTGACACCGCCAGATGGATTGCTTCGCATTTGCTCCGCATATCTGAAGCTCGCGAGATCAGGATGGTCTCACGAGGCTAGAATTGGTGCACACCATGAGTAAAAATGCTATATGATAATAATAAAGATGAAAATGATATTTCAGTGCAAAGGCATCTTGTAGTGCTATTCACATTGTGTGAGCTCTGACCAAGCCTCCAAGTGTAGAAGGTTTAATTAGCGTGCATTTGAGACATTCCAAACCAAATCAGCCCCTTATGGAGAGTGAAAAGTATGACGATGTGTTTGAGACTCACACAAGTAGACAGACATCTCTTTGTTTGATAATTGAATATTTTATTTGACCAAATGCAAACACAGCCACACAGCTCACACTCACAGGTTAGTGTTCTACTCATTGCTCTCCTAAGGCCATCTCGGTTCTCTCTCACTTGTTAATAAAGGAACACAACAAACATTTGCACACAGACCGTCACATAAAACACACACACACACACACACACACACACGTGTGTGTGCACCGTCCCTCTGTACACTGCATGGCAGGGATTATAGGATTTCTTTAAAAGGCAGGTGGGGGTGGGTGGGGTGTTGTAGGATTGGCAAATAGATCTGTCTGTCTCAGTGACACTGAGGTCTTCTTGCACGTAGTCTTCTTGCAGACTAATTCTCTGTGCAAATGAGCCACAATTCCTAACATCTCCCTTTAACACACACACATGGCTCGGCAAAGTGGCCGTCATTAGCTTAGCACTGCAGCAGCCAATTAATTTACAGCAGAGGCTGCACGGCATAGCTGAGAGGAGTTTGTGTGTGAGTGTGTGTGTTTGTGCGCGCGCGTGCATGAGAGGAAGAGAACTACTATGGAGATTGTGTGAAAGCAACTCTAATGTCTGAAAGAAGGCAGAAAGATCACCAACTCAGCTGCTAGAGAGATCAGCAGCTCAGAGGCAGTATAAAGTATAAAGTGGGCATGGCAGTTATGTGTGCATGCATATGCGCCTGTGTGCATGATGTACTGTATAATGCTGCAAAAAGCCAGGGTTGAATTTCTGTCTGATTTTGAAGAAAGTTTTATTCTCTCTCTCTCTCTCAAACTGAGATGTTTTAGGAAGGGGGAGGGGGGCGAGGGGAGGTCTGATTAACGCTCAGACGAAATCAGTGAAGTCGTCCACTGTGGACACCAGTCTCTTGCGCTGCCCTGAGTCGGGGTTGGAGCCTGAGCCGCTCTGCTGGTGGGCAGCCTTGCTCTGCATGGAGCCGTGGCTCTGGGTGAGGGAGATCCCCGGAGTGGCCCGGGACTGGATCTCCTCCTGAGCCTGGAGCCAGAGGGGAGGGAACACCGCTCACAAACAACACACCAACAACACAGCGTCTGAGTGACAAGTATAAGTATAAGTATATATACTCTTTTGATCCCGTGAGGGTTTCCGTTGTCCGGTAATTACCGGACATTGGCCGGGAAAAAAATGAAACGACAAAATTAAATCTCTCCGGTCAAATTGTCCGATTGAAATTGGCTAATAATCCCGTCCCCTAATGCAATCTGAATTTGAGAATAAGCCTTAATATGTAAACCTATATTATACGTCCTCTGGCTATGTTTTTAAATGAACAGGCTCTACCGTTTGAAAAGTAAGCTATTAAACAACACGCATAGCCTATGCTGCATTTCAAATAGAAAGCGCACGCTTAAAACATCCATGTTAAACAACGAACAAATGAGTGAGGCGGTTCAAACATGGCCAGGCCCAGGCAGACTAGCCTTAAAAGTTTTTTCAGAGGCCAGACGCGATGGATGATGATAAATTGGTAACGTCTGAAGCCTCAGATGTTCGGTCAACTCCACCACCACCAGATAAAAAGCAGAAGTGTCGGGCGTATCTGTCGGAATCAGTGACATTGGAAGTGGAGTTGCAGGGGGTGCGGCCGCTCCAAGACACTGTCATTCTCTGTCTACACTGGATATGCAAAGTGTTCTTTACCCAAAGCATACAGTAGGCCTATGCGTTCTCTCTATGATCTGCAGGGTTAGGGCCTCCTCGACGAGGCGATTACTGGTCCGCGGATAATTTCTGGCACAATTAAACGGTATCATTGAACCGCGGCCGAAAGAAAAAGAAACTAAACATTTCCCAGAATAGGAAACATTTCTTAATTTATTGTTATCAAATAAAGAGGCATAGCATTAGGGGGTAGTGGTGTGAGCGGTCATTCTTGTGTGTGCGCATCTGTGTAAGTTAAACAGTCACCACTGGGAATAACGTGGGTAGCAGCAACAAACAACGTAGCCTTTTTAAAACAACGAACGAAGCGGACTCTTGCTGTCCATGAAAAGATACTGGCTAGATCTTGTTAGGCATGTTTAAATTAGGCTAATGAACATGTTGCATTCTATATAGCCTGATTATGTCATTCTTTAAGCTACATAGCCTGTTTCCAGTTTTCCTCAATTTTACTAATTAAGGCATATCATCAAAATGTCGAAACCTCTGCCGGTCACTTTGACCGGCACCATTTTTTTCTAGCGGAAACTCTGCTGCATTTATCCCAATCCGTGAATTAGTGAAACAGACACAGCACACAGTGTACACACAGTGAGGTAAAGCACACACTAATCCCGGCACAGTGAGCTGCCTGCATCAATAGCGGCGCTCGGGGAGCAGTGAGGGGTTAGGTGCCTTGCTCAAGGGCACTTCAGCCGCGCCTACTGGTCGGGTTCGAACCGGCAACCCTCCGTCCGAAGTCCGAAGTGCTAACCAGTGGGCCACGGCTGCCCCAAATACATGAAAATACTGGCAAATACATGAAAGCATTGGCCTCCCTGTAGCTTCTAGAAAGGTCTGTTTGTTTATATAAGAAGGAGAGGACAGAGAGGAGGTGAGGAGAGGAAGAGAGGAGGTGAGGAGAGGACGAGAGGAGGTGAGGAGAGGAGAGGACAGAGGAGAGGAAGAGAGGAGGTGAGGAGAGGAAGAGAGGAGGTGAGGAGAGGAAGAGAGGAGGTGAGGAGAGGAGAGGACAGAGGAGAGGACAGAGAGGAGGTGAGGAGAGGAAGAGAGGAGGTGAGGAGAGGAAGAGAGGAGGTGAGGAGAGGAAGAGAGGAGGTGAGGAGAGGACAGAGGAGGTGAGGAGGACAGAGGAGAGGAAGAGAGGAGGTGAGGAGAAGAGAGGACAGAGAGGAGGTGAGGAGAGGAAGAGAGGAGGTGAGGAGAGGATAGAGGAGGAGGATAGAAGTGTTTGCAGACTCAAATGACGGCCTACCCGAGTGCGGATCCGTTTGATGTGTCGCAGTCTGGCCAGCCATTTGGAGGCGTAGGCGTCGGAGGGGTTGGCACGGTACTGATGGACTAAAGACGCCATCTGAAAGGCGCCCAAACGGGCGGGAGAAGAAACAGGGAGTGTTACTCGTTCACTCATCACTCAGGCCATGACAAGCCCCGCCCAACTCAGCCTCCCTTCCCTCCAATGCACTCTGCTGCTCCTCAAAAGACACTCTTCAGAAGATGAGCTCCACTCAAAAAAGTTCCTGTCAGTTGGGCTATGCTTGTTGTCTGGAGCCGTCTCAGCCAGTCCAATATTAATATTCAACATTTGATCTAATCTAATCAGCAGCGTGGAGCTTGCAGTTACTCGGAAAAAAGAAAGAAAAAAAAAAACTTCTCCTGGCCTCCACTGACCCATGTCATTAAGTGGACATAAAGCGGCTGGGTTGTGTGTGAGCTGCAGAGAATGTGCTCTGTCTCTGGTTGTGTGTGTGTGTATGTGTGTGTGTGTGTGTGTGTGTGTACGTGTGTGAGCTGCAGTGTGTGTGTGTGTGTGTGTGTGTGTGTGTGTGTGTGTGTGTGTGTGTGTGAGCTGCAGTGTGTGTGTGTGTGTGTGTGTGTGTGTGTGAGCTGTGGTGTGTGTGTGTGTGTGTGTGTGTGTGTGTGTGTGTGTGTGTGTGTGTGAGCTGCAGTGTGTGTGTGTGTGTGTGTGTGAGCTGCAGTGTGTGCTCTCTCTACGAGGACACAGTGGGGGTGAGTCAGCATGCGGCCGCAGATGAGCTCAGACACACTGCTGCATATTTATCACTATGGATGGGAAGACACCAGGCTTTCAGTCACCTCTCTGTCTCTAATTACTCTGGTTTACTCTCTCTCTGTGTGTGTGTGTGTGTGTGTGTGTGTGTGTGTGTGTGTGTGTGTGTGTGTGTGTGTGTGTGTGTGCAAACGAGTTCTCTGAAGGTCACCTTCAGTTTGAGACAAAGGGTTTGTCACACAAAATTGTCACAAAATCAAGACATTCCATTCCATCCATCCTTCCAAGCAGCAGTCAACTAAAATATTGGAGAAATGCAAAGCTAGTGTTACACGAGAAAGCAGAAATCACTCACATTGGCATGTAAGGCCATCTGCCGGACCAGCAGCGGAAGATTCCGGTCTGATACAATTTTGGCCACGCTGGTGTCCACCAACCCCTCCAGATCTGATTGACCAAAATGAGAAGTGAGAAATTAGGAGATTGATCTGGGGTGTCGTTCTGTTAATGATGGGATGTATTCCTACTGCACTACTTCTACTATGTCTTCCTGACAGCACAATCATCTCTCTCTCTCTCTTGGGCTTTATGACAATAACATTCTAATGCTTTCATTTTTCTATCATTAATCAATATCAATTCAGTCCATTCCCCCTCTCACCATCACCATCACATGAGGCTGTTTCTCATTAGTCTCTCCTGCCCTCAGAAACTCATCATTGTTCTGACTCACCTTTGCGACACTGCAGTGTGACCAGGTTACTGTCGTAGTCCAGGGGCTTGATGACCACCTCCACAAAGTTAAATTGACCCTGTGGAACAAAGGTAATGAGGAAAAAAAATGTCTGGGTATTTTGTGTGTGTATGTGTGTGTGTGTGTATGTGTGAGAAAGAGAGAGAGAGAGAAAGAGAGAGAGAGAGAGAGAGAGATAGAGATAGAGATAGAGATAGAGATAGAGAGAGAGAGAGAGAGAGAGAGATTGGGGGCATTTCTGTGACTGCATCTCGTACCTTGATGGTGCCTAGCTTGTACTCCTCAGTGGAATCATTGTAGACCACGACCACAAAATCATTCCCGATGTGTCTCTTCTTGTTGCAGCAGCCTTTATCCGATTCCCTGTTGGGCATGAGCGTGGCGATGTGGAAGATGGCTGCAGGGGAGGTGAACCAGAAGACAGGCTTAGTCAGAAGCACAAATCTCTTCAGATCACCATCCAGGGCAGCAGGGCCACCTTGTGTTCTTAAAGCAACAAAACTGTCAACATGTGAACATATTACGCACTAAACTTTAATGTAGAAATACAAGCGCTAAACTCTAACATCATGACACAATTAAAACACATTAAAAATATAAATTGCTACATAATGCATACACCAAGCAATACCATGGAAGAGCTCACTAGTGAAGCAGAAGAGCTGCAGCATGAGGATAACTGGACACTAACTGGACACACATTGAGCAGTAAAGATTTCCTAAAGAGCAGCAGGAGTGAGAGAAGAGTACTGGTGGTTGACCAGACACGAGCACACACTGAGCGCAAGCCCCTCCCTCACCCTGCATAATGTCGTCATGCCAACAGTACGTAAACTCCCCGTCGTCCCCGTACTGGTCCAGGCCGCCCAGGAAGATCTGGTCAGGGTCGCAGTCCTTCAGATGGATGAGTTTGCCCAGGCCTGTCAGGAACTGCGCGTAGCGGTTGGAGCCGTACTCATTGGACAGGATGGCCACCTCGTTATTCACCTGCAGCGGCAGCAGAGGCCGGCCGAGGAGGACACGTGTCAAGAGCACTGGTCATCACGGGAGAGCCGCCTGAGCTCTGAGCTTTTTAGTGTAAACGTCTAACAGAAGACATGCGGCCGTTGCTATTTTCTAGGCCTGTTTCCTAGAGAAGGATCAGGCCTAGACTTGAACAAAGCTTTATCTATGTATATAGCACATTGAGACAGAGGTTAGGAGAGCCATCACAGACAAATGTATATCCATACAGTGCAATAGGTACAGTATATACGTATATATAATAAATACCTTCTTGCATATTAAGTTTCATCTTAAAATCTTTGCAAAACTGACCTGAAACCCCAAGATCCCCATGTCTACATGTGGCAGACCAGGTATAATTATATAACATATATGATTTTTACCTGTCCCGCTCCCACAAACACCACCCCAATCTCACCTGTCCCACTCCCACAAACACAAACACCACCCAATCTCACCTGTCCCGCTCCCACAAACACAAACACCACCCCAATCTCACCTGTCCTGCTCCCACAAACACCACCCCAATCTCACCTGTCCTGCTCCCACAAACACCACCCCAATCTCACCTGTCCTGCTCCCACAAACACCACCCCAATCTCACCTATCCTGCTCCCACAAACACCACCCCAATCTCACCTGTCCCGCTCCCACTCCCACAAACACCACCCCAATCTCACCTGTCCCACTCCCACAAACACCACCCCAATCTTATGGGTGTCATACGGGGGCATCTGGTCCAGCACCTTCACGGCTCTGTCAATCAACTGTGATTAAAGACAAACAAGGTTGTAAGCATGTATTCACAGCTCACAGTATTCACAGAACTGGGTTTGTCAAAGAGGCTTTACAGCCATAGTATTGAACATAACAGCTCAGCTTTAAAGTGTTGTCTAGTAAAAACATGTAGACTGAGATGCTGTTAGCAGATCACTGTTGGTTTTATTAAAGGCTGTAAACTAGCAGCAAGGCTAATTTCCCCACTGTGTAGTTAGTTATCGGAGCACATAAACATGGATGGATGTTGATATAGCAGCATATGGCTAGGGGCTTACCTGGGATTTAGGTAACAGGAGAGGCTTGTTGGCCTCGTTGCCAAAAAATGGGGAATGATAAAGCTGCAAGAAGACAAAACTGTGGACAGCAAGAAGAGGAGACAAAGTCAATGCAAATCCCCAAAGCAGCACAAACATGAGATATCTAGTAAATAATAAGTTATTCTGCTAGAATATCCTATCTGGCAGAAATCCTACTTAGACGTGGAGAAATCATAATCAGTTCTTGTTTAAGCCTGCATCGGTAGCTAGAATATGAGCTCCAAAGGTTGCAATCTAATCAAGCACTCTCTGATTCATTGTCACACTTATTTCAGAAGAATGAAGATGTTATTGTAAGTGAATGAGTGTGTTACTTCAATTCAATCCAATTCTGATTGAAACTGGCAGTGTTAGTCAAACTTAACTGACACTTTTGTTTCCAAAATAAATCATAAACATGTGACAGATATTTGAAATGACACAATAAGACTGTAAATTGCAAAGTGGAAAAATAGCTGTTCTGGGGAGTTTATCAATCATCTTTGATATGCAAGAGAAGACAGGTGAAGGACACCTTCCATTCTGAAGTTTCCACCTTTATGTCAATACAGTAAGTCTTCCCTCATCATTTCAAAACACATCAAAAAAGAATACACCAAGACAGAATAACTAAAAGATGTATGTAGTGTGTGCCTCCAGGAAAATGAGTAAATAAAAGAATAAATGGAAAATGGGAATAACATTAGTACATGCATACAATACAGTGGCTGGAACAGGGGTGCAAGTGTAGGAGTCCACAGTCTATCGATCTAGCTACCTGGCTGCAGAAACTCGAGCTAGCTAGCACCGATTTCTTTCATACCGACAGTACTCGATGACCTTGAGAAAACAGAAATCTATGTTAAAAAATCGCTGGAGTTGTTCTTTAAGATGAGAGGAAACATGTTTAAGGTGACATGAGACCAAAATAGTGGGGGTTTTTTTGGGCTAACCCTGAAAGTGCAAATGGACCAGTGCAGAGAAAACACCAGGCTGGGCAGATTTGTCTCGTCTGCAGGAACTGGGAAACATTGATAATCTAAGAGAGAGAATGGAAATAATGGGAATCTACACCATACCACACAAACACCTGTTACAGTCTGTTGTAAAGCTAAGGCTTTGGAGAGGACTGCCCACGACACAGAGCTAAAGCAACACTGGAGCCGCTCAAACACAGGAAAGGGAAATATTCTAGAATGGCTTAGTTAAAGCTGTGGATCAAAATCCTACAGACAATCTATTGGCTCTCCAGTCTGAGACCCCCTCCATCCCTAGATGCTCTATAAATCCTACCTACTGTAGAAGAATGAGGAAATCAGTGCAGAACACTGTGTAGAGATGGCACTGCCTCACTTCAAATGAATGAAGGCAGTCATAGCCACATACCAATTATTAATGTATCGGAGTTGAATACTTATGCAAGCAGAATAACATCATTTATGTGTATGTATTCAATGTATTAATTCTTACTTTTGGTAAACAAATAACTTATTTTGCCCTTAGGAATATCAACAGTTCAAGTGTTCCAAGTGTAATTCTGCAAGCCACTGTATATAGGTATAATTTAACCACTTTACTGTACATAAAATACATTTAGATGTTTAATAATATGGTACTGCAGCTAAGCATCTCTCCACTGTAGACTGTGGAGTGCTTCTTCAGATTTTGTTGACTGATGACAAGCTACATGCTCCGATGGGTGGAAGAAGCAGAAATGATCCAAGCAGAGTTGCTTCAACAGACATGAAATTTGTTGAACAAATTTGTTGAACATATTCTATTTCTAATTGAATTAAACTAAATACCAGGGGCCGTATTCACAAAGCCTTTTATCTTACCATTAGGAGTACTCCTAAATCGCACTAAAAGATTTTAGCTAGGAGTTTTCTCTTAAAAGTTATTCACAAAGCCTTTCAGATCTACTCTTAGTAAGGAAAAATTACAACTCCTAAACTAAGAGTGAGTCTTCGTTGCTATAGATGACATCATTACTCATGCACGAGCTTGACTGAAGTGACCACCTTGATTGGCTGATGATTGTAACGCGGGAATGATTCCAAACACCTTAAGATGATGAGTGACAGGTGACAGGTCTGAGAATGCGTGCGCTACACAAGTAGTGCGAAGGACGGAAGATGATGAATAACTGAATAAAAAGACCTAGCCTAAATGGATAAAGAGTAAGACAAAACAAATAGCATAGTAGCCTAATAAAACATAGGCCTACGGATTGATGCAGTACGCTAGGCTATCTTTGCAACATTATTAAATTAATGTGTCACCATATGCCTACGTTTGCAAAGAGGAGAACATTTTAATTTGATTCACAATGAAACGTTACATTTAATTTACATGTTGACAATGAGTATTTTTGGTTGTTGTTGGTGGCGTTATAGCATCCCTTTTATGCCTACAATGCAAAATTGTTCCCTCGCGATTGGAAGCTCCTGTTGCGCATACCCATTTCAAAACATCGCAACGTGAAATGCCACAAAAAGCTGTTTGTGAATAGGTCTTAGTGAGTTAGGAGTCCTCTCGACTTCTTTTAGGCCGTCCCAGACTTAGGTGCTACTTTTAGGTCTAAAATGCTTCGTGAATTACTTTTTGTGAAACAAATTAGGAGTCCTAAAGTTAGTTGCACCTAAATTCGCCACTTAGGAGCTACTTTTAGCCTTAAAATTCTTTGTGAATACGGCCCCTGGGCTATTGAAAGTTTTACTGCAACCATTGAAAAGAGATCCCAACTCCAGGCACCAATTGTGAGTGGCAATTAATAAGTTCAACAGCATTAATCCACAAATGAAGCCAAATTAAATATAATTATGATACACTCCACAAATTTCACATTCAATTATGACAATCACTTATAGTTGGGTTAGAAGGGTTGTGCTGATTAACACCAATGGTTGAAATTTGAGTCACTTCATGTTCTTCTATATTGAAAAAAATAAATAAACAAATAGATAACTAAACTGTCAACTGGAGTGATGCTACCCTACAGCTCTGGATAAAACAAGTTTGTTGTGTCCCCGGTCTTAGTTGAAACTTTTGCACTCCTACGCAATTTCCACGTAACTGTGCTCTGATCTCATCAAACGTTTAAAAACTGCCAAAGGCCACTGGCACGCTGGCCTGTGATATCTCATGTCAATTCCCCTTGCTTCCTTAGTAGCTGATCTCTACCCACTTGTGTTCCACACTGCTGCTGCTGTTGTGTGACATGTGGAGGGGGAAACTGAGCATTCAGCTGATAAATTAATGACTGAGAGGGTCACTTGTTGTACACAGCATAATCAAGGGATGTGATGGACTGTTTTGTGTACAGCAGGCTTGTGCAAAATTCCAGAATTGAATTGAAACTGGCTCTTAAATTCCAATTCAATTCTTGAATTGTACTTGCATTTCAATTAAGGTAGCAAACAGGAAGCAGAATTGCAATTCGAATTGTGCACAACCCTCGTGTACACATCATAACCAAGGGATGTGATGGGCTGTTTTGTGCACACAGCATAACCAAGGGATGTGATGGGCTGTTTTGTGCACACAACATAACCAAGGGATGTGTTCGGCTGTTTGTGGAGGGAACACGCTCGGGAGTTTGGTCATGCTACTGAACTCTGGTTATTCATTATGTGCTTTTCTGACAAATGTGCATTTCACCAGCCAAACTTATTAAAAGTTTTATTTAATCATTTTCCTGTTGCTGTCAAGGAGTTGTCTGTCATAACAAACTTCACTTCATAGCTTCGCCCCCAATTAATTGTAAAAACGGCAAAAAAATGTATGCCCATTCATTGAATTCATCTTTAATTAATTAAAAGCACATCAAAATCAGACCTTTCAGCAATATAAAAGTCCTACCATCAATAGATGAATTTCCTTTAGCCAGATTAGACTGAAATCATCTCAAACGAAGCACTGGGAAAAGGGTCTCCAGACTAATCTTCAAAGACCCAGAAGTGGGAAAGGGGAAATAAATGGGCACCGCACTATTCACACACAAGCCTTTGCTCACTGACACTCATCAGGGGGAAAAAAACACAACGTGCCAAATCCCTTTAGTTGAGAGAATGAATGAACAAAGTGGCTGACAGTAGAAAAAGGAGAGGAAGGGAAATGGCCTGGACAAGAGAAGAGGCCCATTATAGGGCTTCCACACAGAGCTGACAGAGTGGACGTGATCTAATGCAGCCTGCTGTTCCACTGGAGCTCTCCAGCAGGCCGAGCGCCTCCTGACCCTCCTGCGCACTGCCATCGGCTCGTCGGCCCCTCACTCCAGAGACTAACACCTCCACTAACGGCTCCCATCTGCCAATACAATAATCATCGGAAGGAAAAGCACTGGGCTGCGCGGCACAGACGCACACAGCGGTGGCCTCGGCTCACCCTGACAGCAGCAGCTCAGAATAGAACAGCAGCCACGCAAGCGCTGCCACATGACCTCCACCGAGAAGACGCCGCATCTCAGTTTGGGTCAGAGCCTAAACTTCTCCCAACAACCTCCACGTTCAGCTAGTGCACGGTGTGCCGGCACTCTCGGTCAGTGTCAGCTGTCAGCTCTGGCCATTAAGCCCAGCCCGTTTCCTGCCTCCCTGCCCTGGTGGGATGCCAAGCCGTGTCAGCCGTGTCAGCTCCACAGTCCCTATCTTCCCCTCCGTCCATTACATATCAAATGGTGATTTTTCTGACAGATATTGCGATTGTGAGCTGATTTGCGATATAGAAGTCAAGCCTCAGTTCAATATTCCAAATTTTGCTTTGAGTCCACTTCAGCTGATTGGTACCTACTGTAGTGCATGAGAAGCACAGAGCTCCTGTGAGGTGAGCTTCATCGTCTGCCACACATGGAGGATGAAATGACATGTGACATGTGACCAGATTAGCCCAGGGGACAGAGCTGAGGCCTGCGCCATTAGCAGCAGCTTCTGTGATTAGCTAATTGCATTTGTTCAAACTGCGATTTCATGTAAAAATTGATTAATTCTGCCGGCCTACAATCCAGGCACCTGTGCAACAAGAGAGCCACTGAGTGAGGCACATCAGGGCCACATCTGGGCCACATCAGTGTTCCAGTCAGCTTAGACCAGGTGGGTACCTTATCCCAGCTCCAGGGAATATCTTGCATTGTGCTGTTAGGCTGAGGCAGAAAGCAAGATAGATGAGTGTAATTTCTATGCAATTCCTCTGGCAGTAAAGCATGGAGAACAAGTCATTGTGATGGCGGGGGGGAAAAAAAGAGAAATTTTGACGCGTCCATACAAATGACTGAGGTGATGGATGCAGACAGGAGGCAGTGTGGCCCACAGGGGCCCATAAGTGGCTGTTTATGGAGACGAATGAGCTCAAATCACGCTGCTATTGCTTTACGGAGCAGATCAGTCACTCCGCTGAGTGATCAAGGAGTTAGAAAATCAACTGAAAGGTATTATTTGAGAACAAAAAACCTACAACAGCTCTCTGCAGTGGCAAAAAAGAACAAAACATTGTCCCAACATGCTGAATGGCTTTCATTGTGTTAAGAGCGTTAACACCAATGAGGGCTAATTAGTGGGCCATTTAGAGCTTTTCAAGGGTGATGCATCTAGCACAGCTGTTAAAAAGACACAGGCAATCAAAAGTAATGTGAAGGAAACTGCTTGTTTTCTCAGAGCAGACATCTTCCTACATCTGACAATGTGACTGGATTATGCATTCTAGCGCTCCCTACCCCAGCACACAGAGACTGAGCTGTCCTGTCACATCGCATCGGTCAGCGCTGCAGCGGGACTCACCTGGGGCTGAGTCCACTGGCCTTCTCAGAGTTGGAGGGTCCAGGCCTGTTGTGGTACGAGTCTCTGTCCATCTTCCTTTCTCGGCGGGAGGAGGGGGCTGAAACCGAGATGGTGTGGCCGCGAGGCCGGTGACCACTGGGAGAGACGGGCCCCGGCTGTGGCTGGGCAGGACACTCCAGACGCATGCGAGGCGCCGAGGAGGACGAGGACACGCTAGCGCCTCCACTCACCCCTCCTCCCGCTGACGCCGTTGTTGCCGTGGTTGCCATTGTTGCCGTTGTTGCCGAGTCACCCTGGCCCAGCACCTCGCTGCCACTGACCTCCCGCTCCCCCGGGGCCTTGACCTCCACAGGGGGGCGCACGCCAGGCGCGTCGCCCACCCCGGTCCCAGACTCGGCAGCGGCCTTGGCGAAGGCCTCTGGTAAGGTCTGGAGCTCCGGCGAGGAGCTGGACTTGTTGAGCGTCTGGGAGTGGGGGAAAGGCAGGTCGGCGTCCTGCGGCCCAGTCGGGGAGAGCGCCAGGGGGGGCTGGTCAATGGGAATGGCCCCCTCACTCACCTCCTCCAGGGTGGACTTCTCATCATCCTGACTGGAGCTGGACGATGACTGGAGGCAAAAAGAAGAAATGAAAATAAAAAAACAGAAACAAATAAGCTCACTTGCTGTTGCTTTCCAATTATTCATTTAAAACCGTGATCTTTGCTTTATGCTAATCGGCAGCAAATGTGCAGGGAAAGTGATTTATTAACTAATTCCACGGAGCCCTATGGCTATCCACATGGAGCTTGTGGCATTTGGGTTTCCTACGTGTGAGAGAGGCGTCAGGGGGTTACCTGTTGGATTTGTTGGATAGAACAAAATTCAACCTGACATTTTCACTATGCAAACTGGTTTCTCCTGTGCAGGTGTGAACCCCTCCCTTACAGGGAAGCTACACCAGGCATGTAACTGAAGCGATCTGTTCGCGACGCTTAAAATCCATTTTAGACAAATGGTCTATTTTTTGCAAGCGTACGCGCCGCTATCACGTCTGGTGTAGCTACTTCCATTGATTATAGTGGCCGCTAAATGTTGCAGCAGACGCTGCGCAACCGGAACACTTCAGTTACGCGCCTGGTGTAGCTTTGCCCTTAAGAGTCCTGTGTCCTCTGATTGGTTGGCTCTGGCTCGGTCCCTTACCCTGCTGAGCGGGACAGTGGTGCTCTTGCTGAACTTGTCGGCACTCATGAAGATGGGCTCTGAGGGCATGGCCTCAAACTCCTCCAGCTCAGCAGTCTCTCCACCTCTCACACCCGCACCCTCCTCCAACACCACCACTGAGTCTACAGGGCCGAGAGAGAGAGAGAGAGAGAGAGAGAGACAGGGAGAGAGAGAGAGAGAGAGAGAGGGAGAGAGAGGGGGGAGAGAGACAGGGAGAGAGAGAGAGACAGAGAGAGGGAGAGAGAGAGAGAGACAGGGAGAGAGAGAGGTACAGAGAGAGAGACAGGGAGAAGGAGAGACAGGGAGAGAGAGAGAGGGAGGGAGAGAGAGAGAGAGGGAGGGAGAGAGAGAGAGAGGGAGGGAGAGAGAGAGAGTGAGGGAGAGGGAGAGAGAGAGGAGAGAGGGAGAGAGAGAGAGAGAGAGAGAGGGAGGGAAAGGGAGAGAGAGAGAAGGAGAGAGGGAGAGAGAGAGAGGGAGAGAGAGAGAGCATATGATGTCATTGAAGAGCAAGTGTGGCAGGAACTCTGGAATGCCCTATGGTGATAGACCCACACTTATGAACATGCAGAAACACACCAGTACTAAACACATACTAAAGAACCATCATGCATGGACACAAGCATTCTACAGAACATTTAAGACATAATCATCTATTATTGTTTCCATAGATTAGATTTTCAAATGACCTCGACTACCCATGCATAATATTACTATCTACTGCCATAAATCATAGAGAAAGGGGGTTGAAAAAACACACGCAAAAAATACAAAAACACAGACACACACACACACTCTCTCTCTCTCTCCCTCTTTTTCTCTTTCTCTTTCTCACACACATACAGAAGATGGATGAGTGGTCACGCAAGCGGCATCTTCATTGATTGGTTGTCTTCTGGAGAGCAGCATTTGGATTCTGAGCGACACACAGACAATTGAGCAACAGTGGCACAGTCCAGACCTCTTGAGCACTTCGGGACTAAGCCAGCGAGGATGGAGCTCACTACAGCTTCATCCCCCGGGGTGCAAAACAATAACCCAGGAGCACATCAACACAAAATTACAGCAGGAGAGAGAAAAAAAGTGGGGGTGCTGGTCTGGACGTGAAGCCAGCTCCTTTTCACAAGTCTGGATGAGCATGTTACCCAGACAAGATGGAGGAGAGCTCAAATGGCCCTCACTGTTGCCATGCAGGTCACACTCCTCGGAGTTAGAGCACACGGATGGGGAAGGCTGATGGAGTGGAATCAGACTAACAAGATGGAGGGGAGAGAGGCTGGATTAATCAACACAGCTGGGAATCACCACCCATCCCCCTCCCACTCCGCCTCGAGAGCTGGCAGGCAGCTGAGCGATGCTGGAGATGGGATCGGATGGATCGTGGTTTGATTGGTTTTCCCTTGCCGGGGAAAAGAGCAGTTAAAACAAGAAGAATCACTCAGTGAAAAGTTAAGACATGGAGAGAGAGAGAGGAGCGGACAGGCAGCCAGAGGAGAGGAGGCATCGGTGGGGTGTGGGGGGGGGGTGTGGAGGTCCACACGTGGAGTACCTGCCCAGGATATGCTCCTGTGCAACCTGCCCTGTAGCTCAGGCGTCCACAGAGAGGCCAGAGCGCCCACTGCAGAGGGAAGAAGCCAGCCGGCATCACACACACACACACACACACACACACACACACACACACACACACACACAGCGACAGCAAAAAACAGCTCCATACAAAACTCAAAAGGCAAACAAATTAACATGGAATATAGGTACAACATGTGAATAAAACAAGGCAAAGACATCAGATGTGCTGACAGCAATGCAAGACAACACTGGATCTTTCCATAGGATGTGCCTGCGATAACACTCTGATGATGTAGGAACCTATGAGTGGCACATAGGCTCATACTAATCAGATTCATACTCTGAGAGTTGGAGCCCAATACACATGAATTACACATGAGGTTTTGGTTATGCACATCAGACAGACACTGGACCATATGCACAAAGCACATGGAAAGGGTGACTCTGAACAGTACTTGGGTTGTTCTTAGACAACAAAAATAGCCTTTGTTTTGTTATTTGATCCCATGTCTAGTATGGATCTCAAGGAAAAGATTTGGAAGAAACAAAAACAAAGATAAAGAACAAGCCATCAGAAGTGCTTTCACTGGTCGTGCTTGAGGAAAGGCTTCGAAAGGCACAAAAACAGATAAAAGGATCAACGGAGAAAAAAAGAGAACAAAGTTTTCCTGAATGCAGTTTGTTAATGAGTCAGCAAGATACAGCGCTTATAAATTGTGCAGCATGAACAGGAAATAACAGATCTTGTTGGAGTCATCAGGATGCACAATCCAAAGGCATTTTAACATCAAGCTCCTGAGCGCTAGTAGAACGATGAAGAAGAAAAGAATGGTCTTCAAACTTTTCTTATCTTTAAAACTTCTAAATCTTTTGCACATCCAACAGGTGCTGCATATGCTAATGATTAGAACACGCCACTTCACTCACCTCTTCCACAAGAGCCCCATCCTTAGCTGACCCTCAAGCATGTTCACTCTACCTTCTCCAAAGCATCCGTCATGTTGAGGACAAACCTAGCTAACTCTACAGCACACACTCACTATGCATGGGATTGCACAGAATGTCTCCACGAGCGTGTATCCAGGTCGCAAGTGTGTGTGTGTGTGTGTGTGTGTGTGTGTGTGTGTGTGTGTGTGTGTGTGTTTCCTCACCTGTGTTGGAGCGCTGGATGAGCGAGGGCTTGCTGAGGGCTTGCGGCGTGTCTGTGGCGGCGTCCACACTGGTGCTGGTGGGAGCGGCCGGCTCCTTGATGCCCTCCATGGCCATGAGCACGCTGGAGAGCTCCTGCAGCGGCATGTTGCCCAGCTCCGACGAGAACGGGCTGGGAGGGTTCTCCAGACACATCAACCAGCTGGTGTTACCTGCACACACACACACACACACACACACACACAAGGAACCGGTGAGACAAAACTCATGCAAACTCAACTCAAAACTCTGTCTTCACAACGAGTACAAATGGCAATGTAGATTAAGACGATGCGATTTCTTAGGCAGGTATTGACTTGGGACTATATTGGGGCGAAGCACTGCTACTTGGGCGCCGAGATATCACGGAACACATCAGTACTTTCACTCGCCACAGCACGGACAATCTCTAGGAATAACGACTTCAGAGTTACGACTTCCGAGTTGTTACTTACTCACGAGTTAGGAATTACAACTTGCAAGTTTTTAGTTACGACTTCTATGTTACGACTTCCGTGTTACAACTTCTGCGTTACGACTTACTTACTTACTTACAAGTTACTAACTTACGAGTTAGGAATTATGACTTAAGACTTGTTACTTACTTTCGAGTTATTTACTTACAAGTTACTTACAAGTTATGAATTACAACTTGCTAGTATCATTTGTATCGTACGGTATCGTACCGCCCGAGTTGTATGCGCGAACGTGATTTAATTGTCTGGCTTGTAGCACTTTTAGCATGCCAGTTTGTCTTTGTGGACGCCATGGACGCCACCAGGGCAGCAGATGTCTCGGTAGTGCTGGGCGCTTGCCTAGAACACGAGCGCAAGCTTGTGGCTCATCTAAACAACCTACGGGATGATTTACACCTGCATTCATATTCCAGCTTTATCACACTTACAATTTTAATTTCAACAAGTGCTGTGCGTTTTTCTCGAGCCAAGCTACAGGATGATTTACACTTACAGAGGGGGGCAGTAGCTATTGTTATTGTTAGCTACATTAGCCTAGTTAGCAAACCAGCTTGAAAACAAAACTTTATATTATATTTTATATTATATATTATATATATATATATATATAATATAATATTATTATTATATTATATATATAATATATATATATAATATATTATTATATATATAATATAATATTATATTATATTGCACGCACAGCAAGACCGGGCAATGCAAAAATTGGTGACCGGATTAAAACAGCAATGTAATTAAGTGTGTAAGAGCATTTAAAATCGACATTAAATCTACCAACGTAGTACAAATACAGCTCATCTTTATCACAGTTGAACAGTTGAAATTACGACCTAAAGGGGGTGTGTCTCGGTGAAATGTCCGAAGATAGCTGAGAGATTTACACTTTCCAACTCCGGCGGGGGATTTACGAGACAAATGGTTAGATCCATTACTTACAAGTTATTTACTTACTTACAAGTTCTGAGTTACGACTTACTACTTACACCTTATGACTTCCAACTTACTTACAAGTTACTTACTTAAGACTTCCGAGTTACGACTTACGATATGGCTTACTTACGAGTAACTTACGAGTTACTTACTTACAAGTTAGTTACTTACGAGTTATTAATTACAACTTTACGTTACGTTAAAACGTTACAACTTCCGCGTTATGACTTACGACTGACTTACGACTAACTTACAACTAACTTACGACTAACTTACTAGTTACTTACTTACGAGCTGTTACTTACTTACGAGTTACTTACTTATGAGTTAGGAATTATGACTTACAAGTTGGGACTTAGGATGTAGGACTTAGGCGGTAGAACTAATGCTGCGTTCGTTTTGTCTCTTGGCAAACTCAGAGGTTGTCAGTGACATTATGTCAGTGTTAAAAATATACGAGCTATTTGTGTTTTATTAGTCAACAAGATGCGCTACTGTTTGTTAGCAATTGGCTATTGTTAGCAATTGTCACTAGCCAGTTTTAATGAAGCATTACACAGTGTTTTACCCAAACAAACGTCATAGCAACATAGCGACAGATAGAAGTTGGACACTATTGTTTCTACTACTGATTTAATGTGACACAAATCCAACAGAACTGCTAATAAACAGAGCATATACTGTTTAGGGCAGCCGTGGCCTACTGGTTAGCGCTTTGGACTTGTAACCGGAGGGTTGCCGGTTCGAACCCCTGACCAGTAGGAACGGCTGAAGTGCCCTTGAGCAAGGCACCTAACCCCTCACTGCTCCCCGAGCGCCGCTGTTGTTGCAGGCAGCTCACTGCGCCAGGATTAGTGTGTTCACTGTGGGCTGAGTGTGTTTCACTAATTCACGGATTGGGATAAATGCAGAGACCAAATTTCCCTCACGGGATCAAAAGAGCATATATACTTATACTTATACTAATGGGTGCAGCCATCTTGAAATTCAAAATCGTAGTACTCTGGGTTCGACCAAGTTGATGAGACGCGGTAGAACTTCAGAGGGCGTCCCCTTTGAACTGATGAAAACAGCTCTGTGGACGACTTGTATGGACAAATAAAATGCGGAATTAGGAAATTAGGAGGTGGGTTTTAGGAGTTGGGGCTTAGGAGGTAGGACTTAGGAGGTAGTGCAATTAGGCAAATAAGACATCCTCAATGATGCCGAGCTTTCCAGATTTCCAGAGCTCCAGCTGGAGGTCCGAGGACCGAGGAGAGAGACCGCATGCAAACAGACGATTGAGATCCACCCCTGGAGTGGTTCCTGGGGGAAATCTAGGAGCTGCGATGCACACTGAGGCCTTCACAATGATGAGACAGCGACAGAGCTGAGACCCACTCTACTGTCTTGGGCTCACAGCAATCACACATGGAACAAATGAACAGGGACATCGACTGCATAGAGTGCCTAAAAGACTTCTGTTTCTAAAAGACAAAAAGGTAAAGGCACTATCAGCGACACCGGTTGGTATCCCATAGAGAGAAGTAAAACAGAGGGATAGACTGGAGGGGAGGGACTAAACAAAGAGAAAGAAATGCATTGCTCATATATCATCTTAATGCTAGCCAGTCAGGGATATGCAAAGGGCAGCTCTGTGGCTGTCAGGTGGCATTACAGAGGGGACGGCATGGGAAGAAGTCCAAGGTCAGGTACATTTCAAGTAACAACGATGATGAATTATAAATCCTCAGAAAGTTTAACAGCAAAGTCACAAGGCTCCTGTGGGCTTAAGGAGGTTAGAAGCAACTAAATTGGATCATAAATGAGGATGGGATGCAACTCCCTGTGTGTGTGTGTGTGTGTATATACACAAGTGAAAGTGATGGATAGAGTATTTATGAAAACGTTTCCCATTAGCCACTGAGGGTTAGCTCTGCCTCACCATTTTTCTACATCTCTACAGAGCTTTAAAGGCCCCCTAAAGAGTTGTTTACCTTACATTTTGATGGCGTTATTAGGGCGAACGTCATTTCCGCCACTCTCGAAGCAGGTCTTATCGCTTGTAAAACAGCCATAGGAAGTTTGGTGTTCAGGTAGGAACACTGCCCCACCTCCGAAATCCAAAATGGAAAAAAGCTGCTATGCTACAGGAATTCGGAGATCTCTTTCTACACTGCTGTCGGTGCATTCCCTCTATATTGTATCGGAGTTATGTTCATACTTTGTTGTCCAAGACGCATATTAAGTTCATTATTGCACTTCTCAACTGTAGGGGGATCCCGAGAGCAAATCTTCTTTAGTGCTGCTTTACAGTAAGTTAAAGTTGATATTTGTTCTCCTGTGTATGTGTGTATGCGTGCGTCTTTATTTTAATTGAGCATGGTCATGTGATGCAACTCTTACACTGTTTTGGTCAGTGCAGCCCATGTTTAACATTTGAAGCTGTGTACTGTATGTGTGTCAGTGTGGGCAATTCTGCATCTCCCCTGACCCTGCCTGTCCATGTCCATGTCCACGCTCTGCCTTCTCACTCTGCATCTGCCCATTCCTGACCCTGCCTCTGTGTCCATGTCCATGTCCATGTCCACGCTCTGGCTCCTCACCTGATGGTCTGCGGATGAAGATCTCGGCCCAGCCCTGCGTGAGCATCGGGACAAACTCTGCGAGACTGGCCTTCTCCTTGAGCGGCGGGGGTCTGGAGGAGGAGCTCTGGTCATCAGCCCCGCGCAGGGAGCCGAGGCCGTCCAGCGGCAGCCCAGGAGGGGGCAGTGGCCCGCCGAGCTCGCCGTCAGTGGGGGACACCAGCGGGCTCAGACTCTGGGCCGGGCCCACACGCAGCGCATGGCCACCTGGAGAGGGAGTGTGTGTGCATGGGGTCAAGAACTGACACAGACAAGCACAGGCACACACATAGATACAAGTCATGCACATGCGCAAGTCATGCACATGCACACACACACACACACACACACACACTCACGACTCCATGTCTTTTCCCAAAATGTTCACAATGAACACCTACAAAATTGTCAGTCATTCATTTCAATCTTGCACACACACACACACACACACACACCTGACATGGAGCGCACGCGTATGCGTGTGTTTCTGCTGTTGAGCTGCTGGGTGGACTGGGACTCGAGCTTGGCTGGAGCCTCTTTGGTCTGTCTGGTATGGAGTGATGGGTCTGACCTGCAGCGCAAGAGCAGGAGTTACAGGAGAGCACCCATGGGTGGGACTGTGCATGTGTACATGAGTGTGTACATAACTGTGTTTGTGTCTGGTGCGTCTGTCTATGTGTGTGTGTGTGTGTGTGTGTGTGTGTGTGTGTGTGTGGTGACCTGGTCATCTCCCCTCCTCCTCCAGGCCGTTGAGCCATGTCCAGCCCCAGGAGGGCTTGAGTGCGGGCGCCTCCACTGGTGGTGATGGTGACCAGCTTATTCCCCACCAGCCAGGTCATGCTCTGGCCTCCTGACAGCAGGAAGTCTGCTATGGGAGACCTGCAGGGACACACAGCACCACCGCTCACCACACAGGCAGCACAGACACATGGGTGCAAACCAGGCCATGCGCTTAGACACTGGCAAATTGGCATTGAATTCTAACATTCCAAGATCTAAATTAGTGGTCCTTCAGATTGTTAGCAAGTTATGAAACTAATCTAGTCTGAACACATTATGACAGGGATTCTTGTGCTTGCATGTTATATTTTAGAAGTGTCCTGATTTACCCACTGTACCCACCAGATTCACACACCCAAACAAGATATCCACATCAAAAGGCTTTCCACACTCAAAACATAAACACAATCTCACGATGTGTCAGACACGTTTGCACACTGACTCCCAAACTAAAAAAAAAAGTTTTGAACGGGTTAAATTTTTTTGCAACTTCACATCTGTATGATGTAATTGGATGAGTCTCTTGACTGCAGCGTTCTGAATTTGATGGACCGAAACCCACACACCAAACTAGAGATCTCAGTGTGCAAAGGCCTCGACACACACCTCTTTGGCAGAGCAGAGAAGTTGGAGAAGACATAGCGGGCCATCATGTCCAGGCAGGTTTCCGTCAGCTCCAAGTGGACCGTCTTAAGCGTGTCATCCGCTTGCAGCACGGCGTTCTCGTCTGCGGAGCCGAGGCTGCAGGTGGTGCTGGAGGTCTGCATCCTGTAGGGGGAGCCAGAGAGGACACGCGTGAGCGGGGCAAAAAGCTGCAGAGGGCTCTAGCCAGTTTGTTCTGCCCTACTTCTCAACCAAAAGCCGCCTCCACACCCCCTCCAGTGCAGTAACTATTAGCATTTGATTTTAACACTAATTCCTAGTGGCAGCTCTAATGGTGGCATGGCAAGAGGTTTTGGATGAAACAGTAGGGCATTAAAAAACAAGGTGAAAGCATGCAGTTACCCACAAACAACCTTCACAAAGACATACCACAGACACACAATAAAGCACACACACGCTTTCTGTTTCCAAGAGATCTCTCTTGCATGCTTAGACACAAACACAAGTGCACACACACACACACACACACGCACACACACAAAAGCTGAGACTTGGTAATGCATAGGTGTAGTATAATTAGGAAACCTCATCTTCCCTTAATCTTGAATGAGATTCAAAAACAATAATACTTCTATTTGGTTAGGTAAAACAGGCTACTGTTGAATGTGATTGACATGTCTCCTGCTCAGAACGCTGCAGGCAACACGCTGTGAGATCTACTAAGACCACTCTCCGCTGAGTAGAGAACAGCACCAGAACCAGCATCAAAACCAGACCACACCGAACGCATGACGTGCCTTCAAAACAATAGTGAACACCTCAGTGGGTAGCAAAACAGCAAAGAATATTCTTTTAGGCCAATATTAATATTCTGTTGTCTCCTGTCACCTCTGAATCTACCATCAGGCAAAACCCTAGGGGAAATTAAAAGCAGGGAAGATTGCCTTTACATATAAATAAGCTTCATTATAAAGGAGGCACCAGCGTAGGCGGAGGCAGATTACAGCATGTAAGTGAAGCTGTTGCATAAACATCATCGGTCACTGCTGGCCTGTGACTCGGCATGAGCCTGACAGAACTCTGCAGGGTGTCATTTGATGAGCTGCCAGCTAGATGTAGGCTCATGCCAGATCTAAACAGGTGAGAAGGTCTTATCAGCCTGACGACCTGTAGCATCGGAGGAAAGCATTTTCGCTCCGTGTCATTCTCCTCCTCACGAAGCCCTCTCTTCTGTGAACACAACACAGTGTGACAAGATGGTGTCGACATGCTGCTACCAACCATCTCCAAGTAGCCAAATATTTGTGAAGCTAGACTGCTGCGCTTGTCATCTAATACCCGCTTAGCTGGGATGAAGGGATGAATACAGAGAGCAGGGGCTAAGCTAAAACACAGAGCAAGGCTAGTTCCTCAGGCAGAGCGCATCTCAGCCCTGGCCCTAGGCTAGTAGAACACATATCAGACAAGAAGCCTCAGACTTTGCTAGAGGAAGAAACAGCGATGTGGTCAAAGACAGCCTGGCAAGAAATTGATAAATTTGGAACGTAGGCTAAAACCAGAGCAGAAAAAAGTTGTATGAATTTAGTTGTTTTTTTACTTACTTAAGATTGGAGGGAAATATTGTGACTTCTTCAAAGCCATCACAATGTAATAAAAGATACATTCTTAAGAAAAAGCCAATCACTACAGGTGTGTAACATGACAAATAATGGGGTAAGTAAAGAATCTATACTGGTAAAGTACAAAATGAGCACAGAAGAAAACACCCAACGTCAATTAATCCAAGTAATACAATATACCAACCAACTCTCTTTGTTTTGGATAAAAACTAAGACCTTAAATGTTAACTAAGACCTTCTATAGGGAGCTACACCTAAACATACCAAGTCTCACATTGTGCCAGCCACCAGCATCCAGAAAGCAGGTGAAGTGGCTGTCTGACCGCAAAGAGTGTGGCCAGCTGTAGCTGCGATGGTGGACACCCTACTTAAGCAGGAGTTTGTGCCCCCTGCACAAAACCAATGAACTGGGACTACACTGGCCCACTGCATTAGGACTGGTGATCAGAGACAATGAATGATGAGGTGTCCACAAAAGCAGAGAGATTGTGCTGATTTTGGGTTCAACAGATTTTCTATGATCACAGCATGATTACCACCTTAAATCATTCTATCACACAAGGCTTGTTTACAGTTACAATGTTCATTGCACTTGAGAGACTGAACAATGGCTTTTCAACACTCATTGACAAGCTCTAATTTGTGTCAGCTGGTAGGACAAAGAACATCTGAATGGCTCTGAAATAGTTGACATTTTTAGTTCATCCACTCTATTGTAAGGCAAGCAGATAGCTGTGTTGAGTGGAGAGCTGTACAGTGTATTGGATAGACCCACTATTCCCTCGGTATCAGATGTCCTTGAAGCATTAGATGCTACAACAGGTTTGAACTTCTAAATGAGTCTCCTTGGGTAGAGCATTGTTTAAAAATTGAACAGAAAATGCCATCCTTCCTCAGGAATACAAACAAAAAACAGAGGCTTTTGTCTTGCAGTGGAACTCATAGGAACTAATTTTAAGCAGATCCATCTGCAGACAGCACTAGCAGTGTACTGATGCCATGTATGTATATGTATATGTATATGTATATATAGGGATATGACATTCAAAATGTAATGCTCAAACCATCTTTAGACATTTCACCATTGTTGCACAATACACAATAAATGTTGTATGGATATCTGCAATTTCAAATCAAGAAGGCTTTGGGTGGCTTTAAATGGAATGAATGAACGACCTACAACTGAACAGTTAAAATGTATTTAACATGGAGAGATTATTAGTGACAAGTCCAAATGAGGTTATGCCAGGATATCTCCACTCATGGAATGCCTCTCGTTAAATCAGCAAATTAATAAATAAATAGCAATTAATAAACTTCAAAGTTCAATCTGACCTAACTGTTGTAAAACGGCCTACATGTACAACCCAGCATCCTTTGCTAAACAGGTGCTGTAGGTAGTGAGATGACTGAGCAATGGGCCATCAGCTGGGATACTGAGTGGGTCCACACTGCCATCTGCTGCAAACAAGCACAAATAGAAACGTCTACACCTCTAGCCAATCAGGATTGGTCACCTCAATGTGCAATGAACATTCCCCTTACTGTGCATATGCTGATACAGTGAGCAAAGCGCCATTAATATATAGCAATTAGGCTGACTCTCAGATAGAGCAGGACAACCAGCAAGCCATATCGATACTGTACCTGTGTTTTGCTTAGGACCGTTAATAACACACATGAACAGTGCTGGGTTTCTGCTATAGGAAAGTCATCCACCTCTCTGAGCTTATGGGTTGTAGATTATGAACCCCATAGCATAGGAGTGCTGACCCCATCCACACATCAGCTAGAAGATTGAGTGTAGCCAGGCATTGGTTTGTGTAGCTGTCAGTCTGCGCAACCCCCTTACAATAAGCATGCAGTCTCACCTGCAGCCGTTATGTCACACATTCATCCAGATCAAAACACCAAAACACACCTCCAAATTATGCACAACATTCAAAGAACAAACAAATAAACAAACAAACAACAAAAAGGCCAAACGGTGTTAACTCAAAGAGCAACACTGATGCAAATCAAATCTCAAAAGCACATGCAGCAAAAAACAACTTTGAAAAAAAAAAAAAACAAGAACATTAAAATAATCAAAGCAAACTGTCGGCATGCACCCTTGCCCCCCAGGATTGCCCCAATCCAGGTCACCCTGGCAACCACCCACCACCCTCCACGTTTCCATGGAAACAGCCCCCCTCTTATGCCCAGCCATCCCACCCTCACCCCTGTAGAAAAGGAAGTAAAGAGAAAGAGGGGGGTGACGATGTTGCTTATCTGTGTTGTGGTCACTGTTACCCAGAATGCTCTACCTGCGCACCGCGTGCTCGGAGACGCTGATGCTTCGGGAGCGGAAGGCGTCCATGGCAGACAGATCTTTCAGCTCTTTAATGGGCGAGTTGCTACTTGGACCCTGCTTCGCCACTTTAGCCGCGCGCAGACTGGCCGTGGTGGAGCAGCGATGTGGTGGGGGTGGTGCGGGGAGCGGGGAGGGAGGGCAGAGGGCAGAGGGGTGTAGAGAGGGACAGTGTGGTGCCCCCACGTCACGGCCGGGAGACAAACGGATGGACGGGTGGCAACACGACAACAGCAGGGAGTCGGACACGGTGGGATTGGGCAGTGGCGGGGGCACACGGAGGTCAAGGTCGTGGCAGGGTCGGCCATGGTTGGTGGAGTTGGAGAAGGGAGATGCAGCCAATCAGTGAAGAGGGATCCATGTGGTTGGACCCGCCCCCCAAACCCGACCCGCAGAGACGGCCCAGTCAGAGGAGGAGGGAGGAGAGGGGGAGGGGTCGAAGTGAAAGTTGGAAAAAAAAAGAAAATTTAGCAGTGCACGTTAACAACAGGAAATAGGGAGGAAGGAAAAAACTAGAAGAAACAAAGAAAACCACACAACAAGGCATAATAAAGAAAACAGTTTCTCTTCCAGCAGAAATGAAGATAAAATATTTAAGAAATACAAAAAGGAAATGAACACAAGACACATCAAATAGTAGGAAAAGCAACACAGTGCGATGATCTCTATTCAGTCCAAATAATACCCCAGAACATCAGCAGCAGGGTCTGTGTGAGTTAACTAATGAGAAACAGGACATGAATTATTGAGGAGTGCATTTTCAAAACCAAACATGAACGGGTTGGAAAAGAGCAAAAATCAGCTCAACTGACTAACGGACTGAAACTAATCCCAAATTAGTCTCTTATCAGTGCTGTTGTTCACCTGATGACGGGTACAGTCATCTGAGAGTGTACAGTATGTTCTTTCAGTGAAATGTGTTCAGCAAGTTGTAAACTTATTTCTATCTATATCTTCATACTTACTGTTATGCATTTATTTAAAGTTATATACATCGACCCACTTATCCAACATAGCATAACAACTAAGATATGTTTAGTACTGTGACAATATTCCCAACCCATGGGAAGAGCTGGACATGCAATGTTCCAACCTAACAAAAACAACACAAGCAAAATGGCAATATGGTCTGGAATATATGACAGGGATGAAGCATAAACAAATGAATGACAACTAAGGCAGTTGAGGAGAAAATCAAAGTGATGGAATCTACTGGGGATGATGCTTGGGTGAGGAGGAAGGGATGACCCGATAGGCCAGAGGTCAGTGTGAAGGGTTACCATGGCAGCATGATTGTCACGACTGTTACTATGAGACAGTTGCTGTGGGGAAAGTGTTGATTACTATGGGATATGTGTTTTGATTACAATGGCAGGTTAGACTAGTTGGGTTTACAAAATGATGCCGATAACCAGAGAAATAAATAGCAAAGAGCAAACCAAGCTGGAGGCCCTACTGGCCTCCTCAGGATAAAGGACACTGAGGAAAGAATCAATCAGAGGAGAGGGTGCCGAGGGGAGGGCCGAGGTCTGTCCAACCCCTACTACACGCAGTGGCCACAGCAGATGCCCACCAATGCCCGGATTAAGATTTTCACCCATTATGATCTCATCGTACGTGGCTATCTCCCAGCCCCGGAGACAAGCGCGTCCTTGCATTAGCGGAGGGGGACGGGGGGGGGGTCCGGGAGGGTCTGGTGCTGACCAGAGGACGTGACATGGGAGTGTTGCGTCTGCATGGCAACAGTCTTAGCATCAGGTTCAACTAGAGTTCAAAAAGACTCTCAGTCATATGGGATACAAAGTGGCGTGTTGAGTTATAAGGTGTGTGATTACAGGAGGAGAGAGAGAAAGAGAGAGAGAGAGAGAGAGAAAGAGAGAGAGAGGAAGGAAAACATGTATACCAAAAATATATATTGAGATCATGTAGATAATATAAATAAATGATCTATGGCATAAAACAAATTAAATCTAAAAGGGGAGGAAACTGAATGCGACAAACCAAGGAGGCACACAAACCCAGCATAATATTCAATAGACTGAAAACAACTCAACCAGATACACACATGGCATGCACTGCAACATGTCATGTCCAAGTCTATGGCATCTACACCATGGTCTTCACCACTAAACCAGACCATGGTGTATATGTAAAATGGAGTGTGTGTGTGTGTGTGTGTGTGTGTGTGTGTGTGTGTGTGTGTGTGTGTGTGTGTGTGTGTGTGTGTGTGTGCGTACCTCTTGGGCCTTTCATTCAAGCTGGTGCTGCGAGCTCTAAAGCTGCTCTGTTCCAGGGTGTCATCAAAGGGTAGCAGTGCATTAGAGCGCAACCCCTACAGCACAAACACACAGTGTTCAAGTGACTACAATACCTGTGCACATTTTAAACACCAACGGGCCCTTGCCATTCTTCCACCACTACCAACGTCATTGGCCACGTCAATGCGTCAAAATATCTGCCCATGCTGCACTTGCATCTCCACACAGAATGCTGGTGCTCCTACCTTGGTGATGTACTGCACAAAGTCTTTCCTGAAGGGCAGGCGGCAGCGGATGAACCACATGGCAATCACGTGATGGGCGAGAGACACTATATACTGATTGAATCTGGAGAGAGACAGAGACAGAGATACTGGTGTATTATCTGGTGAATGTTACTGCCATGAGTGTTTCTACAGTGTTTTGTGTTTTGGGTGTAGTTCTGTGCAAGTGCATAGTGTTTTCTGCTATACATATTCTACATACAAATTGAATGTATTGCAACTATACGGTAAACATAATTAAAATATCTAGAGAGCTTAATTCTTTAAAACGTCTTTTGTAATAACTGTGTATGCTGATGGCTGTGCAGCGGTGTGCTGTTGTGTGTATCGGTGTGGCGTTGTGAGCAACTCCTCCAACTCACTTAAAAGGGTTGGTGTAGGGCAGGGAGATGGCAAACACACTCACGTACTGCTCCGCCACAAAGTTGGCATACAGGTGAGGCAGTCGCACCAGAGCTGACATAGCAGGAGAGAATCAACAGTCATCTGCGTTAGCTTTCAGCTAACAACATCAAGAGACAGGAGAGAATCAACAGTCATCTGCGTTAGCTTTCAGCTAACAACATCAAGAGACAGGAGCTTGCCACGGCACAGGCCATCATCCACCCAAACCTTCTGCCTCGGCCACTTTGAAGGATGGCACGGTTTAAGGTGTTCAGAGGGATACTTAGAAGCACACTGTACTTCAGAGGAGATGTGCTGTGTCTGCAGAATACGCTGCTGGCTACACAGAATAAGAAAACCTGGAGCTTGTAATAATTCCACTTTCTACCAGTTTAAATGTTCTACTTGTCTAAATTTACATTATGCCTTACAGGAAAACAGGACACATATAAACTAGCTATGTAACAAATCAGAATTTAAAGCACAAGACAATCACTGAGCATAATCTTTTGGTTTAAATTAACCATGTCGAATATGAAAACTACTCTGGCCTGGTCAGGGGGCAGAGACAGCGCTGTTGAGAGCCACTTACTGGACAGAAACTCCAGCATGGGCGACGCCATGGCGACGGTGGCAGAGATGTGCGTGAGCTTGACGATGAGGGCAGGCAGCAGCTTGATCATGATGTCGGGCATCTCTACTGTGCACATGGTGAGAGCCACCACACACTGCTTGGCACAGCGGCAGATCAGGCCCGTCTCCAGACACTGCACCAGCTCCCTCTGAGGAGAGAGAGAGAGAGAGAGAGAGAGAGAGAGAGAGAGAGAGAGAGAGAGAGAGAGAGAGAGAGAGAGAGAGAGAGAGAGAGAGAGAGAGAGAGAGAGAGAGAGAGAGAGAGAGAGAGAGAGAGAGAGAGAGACCAGGTGGAGAGATGGGGTGAGAGAGAGTGGAAAAGAGAGAGAGAGACCAGGTGGAGAGATGGGGTGAGAGAGAGAGGGGAAAAGAGAGAGAGAGACCAGGTGGAGAGATGGGGTGAGAGAGAGAGGGGAAAAGAGAGAGAGATGGCGTGAGAACAGCATGAAAGAGACAGAGGGACGGGAGCAGAGAGCAAATGTCAGGAGTGTGGCAGACAGAAGGAGGCAGATTGTGGAATAACACAAAATAAACAAGCAAGCAGGCAGTCTACTGGGGATTTTCCGTTGGCAATTTCCCATTGAACGCATCAAGCTGGGCCATGCCGAGCTCATCTGAATTTCCACCAGAAGTTGAAGGGCACCAAACTGGGGCTTTACGTTTTCATTTTGGAACCTCTACTGAGCTGGGAGCCACCACAGCAGGCCAGTCCACCTGCCCATGCACCAGATGGTGCTGAGGATGCCATCTCCTTTAGGACTCACACTCCGGCCTCATTCAGCTCTTACAGCACTTATCTGATTGGCTGTTGGAATCCGCCAATCTGACTGGCAGAGACAATTCTGCAATCTACGGTAATTGGCTGAGGGAATCCTAGCTCGGAGCAACAATTCATTGATTGCTCGAAATGATCAAGTAATATCAGAATACAATGAATGCAACTTTTTGCATTTCACTTATAATTATTATTATGTAATTTGAGCAACATTTCTATTTGCAGCATCATATGCTGATAGCTGCCACTTGATCTCTGAAATCCTACGATGACTGTGTTGGAGGTTTTGGCACCTGTCTGGACTGCTCCAGGTAGCTGTGGTAGGAGGTCAGGGCTGTGAGCACGGGCACCACAGCTAGCTGCACATCAGTGCGTGCAAACCCATCTGGGGTTTTCTTCAAACGTTCCGAAATCATACGATCGGTCACCTAAAAAAAAAAAAGGAAAAAAAAAAAACACACATTGAGTGGCGAGAACATATACCTCATATAACATACATATCCCTTAGAGCTTTGTACGACAGTTAGGTCCAGTCACATAACTTATTATTTCTGATTAGATGAGAAACTTTCAATGAGTGGCGATATCTCAGCACTCAGGATTTCCTGCCGCTAGTAATCACTCCCCATTTGGCACTGGAATAAATGTTCCATTCATTCAAAGTGAGAGGACACCAATTTCATAGCGTCACATCTGACAGTTGCTAAATGAGGAAACTGAGTAAATGTTTAATTTAGCATGTGTCACATTGAACTCGGCTTGTGAGCGATGAGTTGCAGTGCCTGGCAACAGGAGACGAAAAGACCAAGTTTGGAACTATGTTTTGGGGCAAAGGATAAACAAACAAAAATCCAAACAATAGAAAGCCCAATTTTCATAACACAAAACTCAATTAGTTGCAAGAAGAACTGAGAGTGGCATTGGGAACAGATGGTGGTGGTGACCTATGGTGAGAGTATGAGTGTGCTAAAGTGATGAGCGTTACCATGGAGCAGAGGATGGAGCAGAGCTGGTCTATGCTGCAGGGAGAGGTGAGCAGGAGCACCTTATACTGCAGCGTCCACGGCAACTTATCCAGCACCAGCTTCAGCACCTTCCAATCAGCCTCCTGCTCAACACACAACAACATATACATCCACATGAGAAGCCAGAGTGGACACAAGCACTGCCACTTCTTTCTGTCAATCAAATATCCTATTGAAAACATGTGGAATGGTGTGTGTGTGTGTGTCTGTGTCTGTACCATCTTGAGGCACTGCACGATAACACTAAAGGCCAAACTGTAGGGCAGGTAGGCAGTGCGGATGGAGGCCGGAGGGCCAGCAGGAACAGGACTTCCAGCAGGGGGCGACACTGAGCCTGCAGGCTTCTTCTCATTCACCCTCTTCTCAGGCTCACTGAAACAACAACCACACCACAGACACACACACACACACACACACACACACACAAAATACATAAAGAGGTCAAACCCATACACAGACCTATAAACATTTTTTTTTTTCTGTCATTAAGTTTCTGTCAAAAGATTATAGCCATATAATTCTCATTCAGACACTATTCACATGAAGTAATTACAGTAATTACTAGTACAATCTTAATCTCTAAATTTTAGCAAAATGATGTAGCCAACAATTATCCCAGCCCTCAAGTTTGAGGGTCTCACATCTCTAACTACCAAAGCTGAACAAGTATGGTACTGATACTAACACCCATAAAGACACAGATAAGATGTGAAGCGTAATACAAACTACATGCATTTCATTGAGTGCCTACTTAGCATCAAATGAAACTGTTTTCCATTTTTAGTATTCATAGGATAGATTAGGTGCGGATGTGAATACTGAATGCATTCCTGACTCCTGAGTGTTGTGGTACATACCCCTGATCACAGTGACAATAGGGGCTGAAGCGCAATATGCCATCTTTATTAGGGACACCAAGACGATGAAGCGTATCAGCTCGCATCAGCAGTAAGAAGTCAAACACCTGAGAGAGAGAGAAAGAGAAAGAGAAAGAGAGAGAGAGAGAGGAAGAGAGAGGGAGAAAGACAGAGAGAGAGAGGGAGAGAGAGAGAGAAAGAGAGAGAGGGAGGGAGGGAGAGAGAGAGAGAGAGAGAGAGAGAGAGAGGAAAAATAATTTCTCCTTAATAATCCTCTGGCAATGCACTATTATGCACAACTGAGGTGTGGGAGGGATGTTGTGGTGGTGGTGTGGTGGTGGTGGTGTTGTGGTGGTGGTGGTGTGGTGGTGGTGGTGGTGGTGTTGTGGTGGTGGTGGTGTTGTGGTGGTGGTGGTGTTGTGGTGGTGGTGGTGTGGTGGTGTGGTGGTGGTGTTGTGGTGGTGGTGTTGTGGTGGTGGTGTTGTGGTGGTGGTGTTGGTGGTGTGGTGGTGGTGGTGGTACTACTGAGGTTTGAGGGCTGTGTGATAAGTCAGTAGAAGGAGAAGCGGGCTGTGTCTGTACTAATTGCTGACTCTATTACCTGTAGGCGGATGCTGCTGTGTCTGTACTAATGGCTGACTCTATTACCTGTAGGCGGATGCTGCTGTGTCTGTACTAATGGCTGACTCTATTACCTGTAGGCGGATGCTGCTGTGTCTGTACTAATGGCTGACTCTATTACCTGTAGGCGGATGCTGCTGGCGATGGCAGAGGTGTACTTGTGTTTGTAGTGCAGCTGCAGGTGACTGATGAGCAGCTCGTACACTCGACTGGCGTGGCTGACAGGCAAGCTGTACATCTTACTCTGCACAAGACACAACCAATACACACACAGCACAGTACACTATTCAGATTCCCTTCACTGGAACAGTCACTGCTAGCCATGCATAGTGGATGCTTAATAACATGTTTTGTTTGAAAAAGCAAGAGAGAAGGTGAACATTTAAATGGCTCCGTGTGTGTTTGTGTACCTGTAAGATTTCCAGAAGACCCAGTATGGCCGTCTTCACGTCCTCCATAGGTGACTCAGCAGTGAGGTCTCTCTCCCCATCCATGGAGCCAGCGATCAGGGGACGACTGGCCACCTGCCACAAAGAACATAGATGACACATCAGGACGCTCACATAAACATTACATTTCTAAAGCTATTACAATGATTTACAAATAAAATGAATTCAATTAAAGGACCAGTATGTAGGAAATAATGGAAAATAAATTGTAACCATTCCAAAAATGATCACCATATGTTGTCAGAGAGTAAGGAAACACGATGAATTGAAGTAATGGCTTATTTGACAACATTACTCTAACCCATAAAACCCCGTAAAACCCATGAAAAAAATGTGTTACGGGGCGGAATCTCTTGGAATTTTCGTTTATGTTTTGAACGATTAATTCTAGAATAGCGTAATAATAATGGGCTGGCGTGTCCTCCTATTTGTGTTGCCAAATTAGCAAAGGCCAACAGTCAACTTGCTGTCAGTTGTAGCCTAGTCATGAACGCCTACAAGAGGCAGGCAAATTTCCAAAATTAAAACAAGAAAGAAATTAAGTGGACATCAGAGGAGCTTCCTTAGATGGCGACGTCTTCGTCAAACGAAGAATATCAAGTCTGACGCAGAGCTGGCCATATTTCTCCACGACAGGTAGCCTATGCTAAACTTAATCTGCATCGCTAACTTCAGCTAAATATGTTACGTTGGTTAGAGAGGTATTTTTTGTTTTCACTGTTTCCGTAATTTGTAGCTGGGTCATGGTTGGAGAAACGTTAAAGCAGCTGCAGGTCAACTAACGTTAGCTAAGTCCTCATTACATCTGGTAACCCAGAAGAGGCTCGCGTCTGGTAGTCTTGAGAACGTTCACCAGTGTTTTGATTTTGGCCTACAGAACGTTCAGTAACAATCCTACAAATCGCTCCTTTAAAGATGATGCACAACAGAAGCATTTTCACTAGAGATGGCACTGTATGCATATCTCAATTCTTGTATGTTGGTTAACAACAAGCATCTCTGAAGATATCAGTCTCTCCTACTTTCTCAATGATGTCCAGCAGGCTGTTGAAGTGATGTGTACTACAGCCTTCAGCCAGGTCCACTAACAGCTGGGTGGCCTGCTTCCTGACCAGCAGGTCCTTGTCCTCCGCTATCTGACCTAACTGTGGGATCACCACAACCTCTATGAGCTCCTCCTGAAAAAGACAAAGGAAAAGGGAGCGTGAACCTCGTCTCCTTCAACTGGCTACTCCAACTGAGGTCAACATCTTAGATCAATAATACATGAATAGGATGGACATCTTTACGAGCTGATCAACAAAACTGACCTCATACAGCTGGCGATTTGTGCTGAGGACAAAGGAGAGGATGTGAAGGACTTTAATCCGGATGATACTACGAGTCTCATTCCTGGAAGGGTGAGTAAGAAAGAGACCATGATTATTACATTGCATATAATAATCAATTGGAGAAAGTTTTTTTTTTTTTGCAAATTTTTTTACCTGAAGAACTTTTCCATCAACCGATGTAGACTCTGGATCCAGCCATCTTTGGCTGGTTGGATGGACTGAGCCCGATATGAGATGAGAATCAGCACTGATGCATGCTGCCAATTAAAATACACCAGTCATGTCAGTCTTCAGTCGGTCTGGGCATTAATACGGAAAGAGCAAAAGAATGGGGCATAGCACTACTGTACAGAGCTGACGAGACAAGAACCACAGCAGACAGGAAGGAAAAAGTGAGAGAAAGAGAGAGTGTGTGTGTGTGTGTGAGAGAGAGAGTGTGTGTGTGAGAGTGAGAGAGAGAGTGTGTGTGTGTGAGAGAGAGTGTGTGTGTGTGAGAGAGAGTGTGTGTGAGAGAGAGAGAGTGTGTGTGTGAGAGTGAGAGAGTGTGTGTGTGAGAGTGAGAGAGAGTGTGTATGAGAGTGAGAGAGAGTGTGTGTGTGTGAGAGAGAGAGAGAGAGAGAGAGAGAGTGTGTGTGTGAGACTGAGAGAGAGAGTGTGTGTGTGAGACAGAGAGAGAGAGAGAGAGAGAGAGAGAGAGAGTGAGAGAGAGAGTGTGTGTGTGAGAGAGAGTGTGAGTGAGTGAGTGAGTGAGTGAGTGAGTGAGACAGACAGAGAGGGAGATAAGGGGGAGAGGGAAGTAAGATAGTGAACTCACAGGGCGTTTATCTGCGCACTTCTCTACCAGACTGAAGAATTTGTCACAAGAACCATGGTAACCATTTTGTTCGTAGAGCTCCTCCACTGTGCTGAGCAGCTCATACACGATTGCCTTCAGCTCCGGACTGCCAATAGTCTAGGAACAGAGAGAGAGGGAGGCCATTTACACATGTTTATGGGCACACTTGAGTCAGAAAATCCTGTGCGTGTGTGGGTAGTTGTGCTCACTTGGATTTGCTGGAGAAGTCTTTCGATAATACCCAGCAGTATATCCCAGGTGACCACCTGCAACTCCTTGCCATATTTCTTAATCAGTCGGGTGATTGACAGCACAATTTCATATGACACCAATTCATTGGCACAGGTCATGGCCTAAGGGGAAAAAACATTTATGGTGTTTTACATTTGACATCACTTCCTCTCACTGTCATGTGATGTAAGCCCCTGGCAAACCATTTCAACATTCTTCAGTTTAAACTTTGTTTCCTGCAAAGGGAACCTGCTTTTTCACACAAACAAATTCACAGCTCACACACACACTCTCACCTTGAAGAGCTCACAACTCACACACACTAACTCACCTTGAAGAAGGAGGGCAGCACCAGAGTGGGGGTGTTCTTCAGCGCAGGGAGGCGATGTGCTCCCCACAGCGCCATGCCAACAAAGAACACAGCACCACGCAGCAGAGCAGCATCCTCCGTGTAGGCCCTGACCACGCACGCACACACACGCGCACACACACGCACACACGCGCACACACGCGCACACACGCACGCACAGAGAGTATGTCCATCACATGCACACACACATGCTTAAACTAGAACAAAATGTCCCATATTTGTGTCAAACAGCAGAGTACGCACTTCTCCTCCATGATGTGACACATGGTGTAGATGGCACTGTGGCCCAAGTGAGTCCCCAGCACCTTCCGCATGAGCTGAAAATTCAACAGAACGTTTTCTTAGAGGGGAAGAGAGGCAGAGACAGATAAAAACTTGGGATAGATATGAACAGCATCTTTTCCTAATGATGTGCAAAGCACGTCACAGTGCAAATGAGAGCTTTGTCATTATGGATAAAGCAAGTAGACATTAAGCGAAAGGGAAACGTCAAGAGAAACCCAGTGGGTGCAAATAGACAAAGCCTCACCTTCCAACAGGACTCACAGAACTCTTTCACATTGACAGTCCGGCAGAGTGTGATGATGAAGATGGTCAGTGAGTCGGATGGCAGGCAGTTGTAACACACCACTGCATCCAGCACCTGCAGCGCCACCTGAACACAGGGGGAGAGGACACAGCTGACCACAGGGGGAGAGGACACAGCTGAACACAGGGGGAGAGGACACAGCTGACCACAGGGGGAGAGGACACAGCTGAACACAGGGGGAGAGGACACAGCTGAACACAGGGGGAGAGGACACAGCTGAACACAGGGGAAGAGGTCACAGCTGAACACAGGGGAAGAGGTCACAGCTGAACACAGGGGGAGAGGACACAGCTGACCACAGGGGGAGAGGACACAGCTGAACACAGGGGGAGAGGACACAGCTGAACACAGGGGAAGAGGTCACAGCTGAACACAGGGGAAGAGGTCACAGCTGAACACAGGGGGAGAGGACACAGCTGACCACAGGGGGAGAGGACACAGCTGAACACAGGGGGAGAGGACACAGCTGAACACAGGGGAAGAGGTCACAGCTGAACACAGGGGAAGAGGTCACAGCTGAACACAAGGGGAGAGGACACAGCTGACCAGAGTAAAGTAATCCGGTATGATGGGTGCTTGGCCACATCCCTCTCTCCATCAACTCTATCAACATAGCTCTGATTGCGTACTGACTGCTATTTAGCATACGCTCATCCAAAGCAACAAGGACTCGCAACAGCAGATTGGGGAAGCGAACCCGGGCCGCCCTATTGTCATGCTGTGACGTCACCACTGCTCCACCATGCCCAGGAGTCTTACCTCAATGTCAGTGGAGGAAGTAGTACGATTACACAGGAGGCAGATTTTCCTATGAAGACAAAAAGTCAAAGTAATTACCAAGCAAATGTGCTGTGGTGTTAGATACGGTTTGTAGTTTATAGTGTGAGTATATGTCTGTGTCCTTACTGGACCATGACGGAGACATTCTGATCCAAGTAGCAGCTGTTAAACTTCACCAGATTCACCAAGACATGCAGAAAGTCGGCCGTTAGCCCCATGTCCATCCACAGGAGCACAAACCGCGCTGAGACAAAGACAACTTTCGATCAGTCACATTCAATCATTTGAACCTAAAAGATATGCTTTCCTGCTAGTTACTAGCAAGGCAGTGATATGAAGATTGCATTGAATAGTAGTGGAGGTGTGCACATCCCCACCGGTGAGGTGCAGGGCAAATGGAACTAGAACTGAAAAGGAATGAAATGCCCGCACTCTGCTAAAACTCCCATATATTTAAATGTATGGGAGTTTTAGCAGAGTGCGGGCATTTCATTCCTTTTCAGTGATTTGAAGATTGCCTGCAATTGGACAATAGCCTGGTTTCTAGATTTGGTTTTGAGCAGGCCGCATTCAAAGAAATATTGCAAAAAAGGTTAATGCAGAAGACTCGAGAATCGTGCTGTTTTTTCCTAAATATGAGGAGTAGTGGTTGAATAAGAATACTGATCAGAAAATGATCAGGATTAACCTGTGTCGAGCAGACTAAACCTAAAGTTTTAGCCACGTGTGGCAACATGGAGACATACATCCTAGTTGATCAGACTGCACGTGACCATGGAACCTAGCCACAGATTTGAGATAAAAGGGTTTGAGATTGCGTGCTGCCACCAGTGCCTAAACTGTTATGCAAAAGCTGCTGGGCAGGTAAGGGGCTCATCCCAACAAACTGATGAGTATTCTTATTTCACTAGATATGACACTCATTTTGGACTCATTTCTGGGCCTATCTTAACTCATTGAGTGCCATGCGTTGAGTGCCAAAAACGTAATATTACGTTTTTAGCTTTTTTTTTTAAATTACGAAACTAGACACTCTAACACTCCTTATATGTGATTTTGGGAACTCTGTGAAGAATGGAAATGAAATATATGACGATCGAAAACTCATGAAAACGCACAATCTGGACATTTTATCTGAACATTTTATCATAACTCGGTTGCCGCTTTGGGTCGAATCAGTGACGAATGCACGTCATCTCAAAACCAGGCCATTTTCGTGGGTCTATCACTAGGTGGCTGTCTCGCCAGGTCTCGCTGATCACTTCCCGGACAGTTTACAGGCAACACTTAATATTTCATGAAAGACGTTATATCTCCATTTCTAGAAAAAAACAGCGATTTTGATGAAAACTAGCCACTGTTTAGCTTGGGATTTCTCAGGAAATGAGGCGTGTAGAAATACACGGTTTGCACCCACTGAGAGCTTAAAGTCTCACCTTTTAAACGAGCCATTGTATGTGTTCATAGCTATAACACAGAATATGCTGTGGCTGTACAAAAATCATCAACAATGGTCTAGATTGCTGGCACTCTAGGACAAAGCTTCCGAAAACAGTTTGGCATTCAATGAGTTAACATAATGTCCCCCTTATATCAGTCTTCTATGGAATGCAATTACCAATGCTGAACAAAAATACAGTAGCTTACACACTACACCGTGTTCCAAATTATTATACAAATTGGATTTAAGTGTCATAAACATTTATTTTTTTGTTTTTCGATTAAACTCATGGATGGTATTGTGTCTCAGGATTCTTTGGATTAGACACCTGTGATAATTAGTTTGTGCGTTAATTGTGCGTTGACCTTGGACAAAGTAGAAAAACATTGGATATTTCCCGAAAACTTATGCGTGATCATCATACTGTGAAGAAATGTGTCACTGATTCAGAGGACAGGCGGGTTCGTGCAGACAAAGGCATAATAAGGAAGGTTTCTGCCAGACAAATTCATAGGATTAAGAGAGCAGCTGCTAAAATGCCATTGCAAAGCAGGAAACAGGTATTTGAAGCCACTGGTGCCTCTGGAGTCCCGCGAACCTCAAGGTGTAGGATCCTCGAGAAGTTTGCAAGTGTGCATAAACCTATTATTCGGCCACCCGTAAACAATGCACACAAACCGAAATGGTTGCAGTGGGCTCAGGAATACATGAAGACTAATTCAAACAGTTTCGTTTACGAATGAGTGCCGTGCAACCCTAGATGGTCTAGATGGATGGAGTAATGGATGGTTGGTGAATGGCCACCATGTCCCAACAAGGCCGAGACGTCAGCAAGGAGGTGGTGGAGTCATGTTTTGGGCCGGAATCATGGGGAGAGAGCTGGTAGGCCCCTTTAGGGCATGTGAAAATGACCTCGGCAAAGTATGCAGAGTTTCTGACTGACCACTTTCTTCCGTGGTACAAAAAGAAGAACTGTGCCTTCCGTAGAAAAATCATCTTTATGCATGACAATGCACCATCTCATTCTGCAAAGAATACCTTTGGGTCATTGGCTGCTATGGGCATAAAAGGTGAAAAACTCATGGTGTGGCCCCCATCTTCCCCTGACCTCAACCCTATTGAGAACCTTTGGAGCATCATCAAGCAAAAGATCTATGAGGATGGGAGGCAGTTCACATCCAAGCAGCAGCTCTGGGAGGCTATTCTGCAAATACATTAAAGCAGAAACTCTCCAAGAACTCACAAGTTCAATTGATATCAAAGAAAGGGGTCCTATGTTAACATGTAACTTGGCCTGTTAAAATGTTTTTGATTGAAATAACTTTTGATTTAATTTATATCACCTCCTAATGCTGCAAATTCAACAAATTTTTAGTTCTTTACAACCTATAAAATGTCTTGAAACTATGTTGTGCATAATAATTTGGAACAGTGCATTTTGAGGTTTTTTTTTTTTTTGAAAAAAAAACTTATCATTGGGAGGTTTGTTCAATAAAATTTGGCTGATGACTTGAAAATTATACTGACAGTCATTTGAATCAACTATTTAGGAAAATCTGAGAAAAACGCAGTGTAAGCCATACTGTCTATGTTGCCTACGTTCAGAATTATCAAACAGACACAACAGTGAATGCGTTAGTATGACCATTTGCCCCTCACCTATGTCTTCCTCCAGATACGTGATGTCTTTCCCATTTTCTGTGAGTGCTTTGAAAACCTCCAGACGCACAGACAGGTCTTCATTTGAGGGTTGATAAAGCCAGACCAGTTTAAAGAAATACGCTCTCAATGGGCCAAGTCTCTCACCCTGCCACAGACACAAACACGTACACACACACAAGGAAATGAAATGTAATTTTGCTTTTTAATGTTATAATACAATGTGATTACACAACAAACATCTCCCATGACTCATTCCCATATTTATTATGTGTGCGTGAGAGTGCATGTACAGTATCTCCCACAAGTGAGTACACCCCTCACATTTCTGCAAATATTTTATTAAATCTTTTCATGGGACAACACTGAAGAAATGACACGGATACAATGCAAAGTAGTGAGTGTACGGCTTGTATAACAGTGTAAATTTGCTGTCACACAGCCATTAATGTCTAAACCGCTGGCAACAAAAGTGAGTACACTGAGTGAAAATGTCCAAATTGTGCCCAAAGTGTCAATATTTTGTATGGCCACCATTATTTTCCAGCACTGCCTTAACGCTCTTGGGCATGGAGTTCACCAGAGCTTCACAGGTTGCCACTGGAATCCTCTTCCACTCCTCCATGATGACATCACAGAGCTGGTGGATGTTAGAGACCTTGTGCTTCCCCACCTTCAGAGGATGTCCCACAGATGCTGTTAAAGGTCTAGAGACATGCTTGGCCAGTCCATCACCTTTACCCTCAGCTCCTTTAGCAAGGCAGTAATCGTTTTGGAGGTGTGTTTGGGGTCGTTATCATTTTGGAATACTGCCTTGCGGCCCAGTTTCCGAGGGAGGGGATCATGCTCTGCTTCAGTATGTCACAGTACATGTTGGCATTCATGGTTCCCTCAATGAACTGTAGCTCCCCAGTACAGCACTCATGCAGCCCCAGACCATGACACTCCCACCACCACCATGCTTGACTGTAGGCAAGACACACTTGTCTTTCTGCTCCTCACCTGGTTGCCTCCACACATGCTGGACACCATCTGAACCAGGTAGGTTTATCTTGGTCTCATCAGACCACAGGCCGTGGTTCCAGTAATCCATGTCCTTAGTCTGCTCGTCTTCAGCAAACTGTTTGCGAGCTTTCTCGTGCATCATCTTTAGAAGATGCTTCCTTCTGGGACAACAGCCATGCAGACCAATTTGATGCAGCGTGCGGTGTATGATCTGAGCACTGACAGGCTGACCCCCCCCCACCCCTTCAATCTCTGCAGCAATGCTGGCAGCTCTCATACGTATATTTTCCAAAGACAACCTCTGGATATGACGCTGAGCATGTGAACTTAACTTCTTTGGTCGGCCATGGCGAGGCCTGTTCTGAGTGGAACCTGTCCTGTATGGTCTTGGCCACCGTGCTGCAGCTCAGTTTCAATCTTCTTATAGCCTGGGCCATCTTTATGTAGAGCAACCATTCTTTTTCAGATCCTCAGAGAGTTCTATGCCATGAGGTGCCATGTTGAACTTCCAGTGACCAGTATGAGAGTGTGAGAGCACATTTAACACACCTGCTCCCCATTCACACCTGAGACCTTGTAACATGAACATATCACATGAACCCAGGGAGGGAAAATGGCTAATTGGGCCAAATTTGGACATTTTTACTTAGGGGTGTACTCACTTTTGTTGCCAGTGGTTTAAACATCAATGGCTGTGTGTTGAGTTATTTTGATGGGACAGTAAATTTACACTGTTATACAAGCTGTACACTGACTACATTGTAGCAAAGTGCCATTTATTTAGTATTGTCCCATGAAAAGATATAATAAAATATTTACACAAATGTGAGGGGTGTACTTACGGTACTTTTGAGAAATACTGTATGTGTGTTACATGTTACCTGTCCATGGATGATCGCTCGGAGCAGCTGTAAGACGGCATGTCGAGCCTCTGGTGGAGAGTCTGGCTGGAGCATGTCTTCCACCGCCTTCCACACAGCCTCCACCGCATGCTTCCCATATGGAAAACAAAACCACTGTGAGTTATGTTCTATCCTCTCTTTCAGTGGTGACCATGTACACACACACACACACACACACACAAACATACACACACACACACACACAAATATCTACTATAATCCATCAGAAAGATACTGAAAGGTTTCACAGACATTATGTACAGGTAAACCAGCATTGTACAGTGACAAACATCTGTGCTCACTCACCTCTTCAAATTTTTTAGATTTTGCCAAGTCACAAACATGATTGATCACTTTGATCCTGTTGTTTATTCCACATTCAGGGCTCAGCTCCTGCAGTAATACATGTTGAGCCATGAAGGTACATATTTTCATATTTTACTTTGACTAACTGTTGTGATTGTGAGAGCAGTGTAAGATTATTCACGTTGACTAACTGTAGTGATTGTGAGAGCAGTGTAAGATTATTCACTTTGACTAACTGTAGTGATTGTGAGAGCAGTGTAAGATTATTACAATACAAATTCTTGCATTACAGTTCTATGGAAAAAAGACTCAAAGACCAGTTTCAAGACACAATCAGCCAGAGGCAGGATCACACCTTGAGGATGTCCAGGGTGATTATAAACTCAGAGGGCTTCGGCTCAGAGGGCTTGGTGGAGATGCGCGTTGTGCCAAGGCCAAATATTCCCTTCACCTTGTCCTTCAGAGACTCCTTACTGGGCTGCTTGTTCATATTTATAAATATTTGAAGAGCGAATGTCACTCACTGGGAATACAAAGAAGACCATTAGCATGGCAACACTTCAAACAATCACATTACATAAAAAAGCTGAAACTGAAAGTTTTAACAGACAGAGTGTCTGTTGATGCATATGGCAAAGTAACCCACAAGGCCAACTCCACGTGCATTAGCCAATCCCCAGGGTCAAGATGCATGCACACAATTAATAGTAATAGTAAAAGACATCTCGCGACAGTGCACATTGACACAAACATTGTACATTTTTTATCGTTGGCACTATGCATGCAAGAAAGCGAAAAGAAGATTAAGCCTTCTGTGGTAAATTGTAAACAAGCTGAGGCGCATGTCTGGTTAATGCCATTCCAAACCCAGACCCTCCCCTCCTCAACACCTATGCATAGGCTTCTGACAAAGAATTGATTCACCCACTTTGAAGGGCGCATAACTTAATGTCGTCAAAATGAACATGCAATGAAGTCCATGCCTATGTATAACAGGCGTCTGCGAACGCGTCTACACACATACAGCTGTCGTCCACCGACAAGCCCGAGAAAGACTACACAAACAAGCTGAAACAACCACATTTAACATAGGCTAGCAGACTGCTATGGCTGTCCGTTGTTTTTCAGTTAACAGTCGAGCTGTACCTTCTGGCACTTTAGCAACGTCGCGGTGTCATTAAAGTGTGCCCGTAGAGCGTTCAACGCTTCCAACTTAATAAATCCATTAATGTGTATTTATGTATCTTATCGTTGTTTTCCCGATTCTGACGATTCTGGTCTGTCTGCACTGCAGCCGGAAGTCATGCTTAATAAACCGACATGACTTCCTACAAAGGCACGTCATGTGACAAGCCCCAATGTTCCGTGGGAGTCGCAGTCTTATACATATTAAATAGTCCTTCGTTTGAATGGCAAAGTGAATGTTCGTAGACTCCAATGTTTCATAATATTGTGTCTCTCATGGATTCTCAGAATATGGCTCGTGTACATGCTAACTTTGTGATAGTAGTAATTCCTTTGTCGTTGATGGTGTCGTTGGTGATTTGTCGATGAAATGGAATGTCGGGGGCCAAGATGGCGTCGTCGTGAGTGGCCATGCGTGTGTAAGTTCCGCAAGAAAACTTCAGTGAAGTGGTAATACAATTGCTAATTACGTTGTGATTTTTTAAAACACTAGGGTATTCTGCTTGCTTAAGCTGAGTACTTCAATACTGAGTGTGCATGGGGAGAAAGACTAAGAGAAAAGGTAAAAAGAAAGTCGAAGAAGTCACGATGCTACAGGATATGGATGGTATGGCATTAATGAGTGCTAACTCCAGTGCAGTTCAGACCCCGGTCGACTCTGGGGAGGAGGATGCCAAAATATGGTTTGATTGATCCCCAGTTCTTGATGGCAGCAATGTTTTAGCTACTGTCCTTAACCCTGACACCCCAGAGAAACCCCTCTGTAAAAAAACGAAACGTAATTCGTCAGAACATGCTGATAAGGACAGCGACAGAAATAAGGACGTGCTGTTAGCTATTCGCGAGTTGTCTGCCAAACATGATGCCACATTTAGTAAGATTTCAGCTATTGAAAAGACCACACAAGTTACCTCTAAAGAAATTGAGAATTTATCGGCAACTGTTAAGCAGCTTGTGTTGGATGTGGGTGAAAATAGGAAGGAGCTAAACCACATGCAAAACGAATTATTGACTTTGAAAGAGGAAAATAAGTTGCTGAAACAAGCCGTGGAAGAGAGTCGACGTTACAGCTGGAAATCTCTACTGAAACTGCACGGTCTGAAAGAATATGATGGAGAGAACGTAAGGGAAGAAGTCATTAAAGCTCTTGCTCAAGTGGCGCCGAACATCCGTGACAGTCTACATATGGGAGTGGACATCGCTCATCGATTAGGACCGAAGGAATCGGGGAAAAACAGATCCGTCATCATCCTCTTTGCAGTGCGGCGCGTCAGAGATGCAGTTTGGCAAGCAGCCAGAAATTGCAAGTTCCTTCAGGAGAATAATCTACGCATCACAGAGCCATTGTCACCAGAGGACAGGGCAGCAAGGAACAAACTTTGGCCCTTGCTGAAGAAGGCTAGAGAGGGGGGTAAGAAAGCCTCCTTCAGGGCCTCATTTGCCCTAATCGACGGAAAGAAATTCCTTTTCTCTGATGTCAAATAAAGTTCAAGGTAAACATTTTGGTGGTCTAGCTAGGTCAACTATTAAGATATCAACCAACTTCCACCTATCCATGTTACATTCGTATAGCCCTGAAAGTTCAAAGAAACTAGGGTAATTGTTTTCCATGGTTTAAGTAATCTTAGGCTACTTTTGTTTTAACAGATTGTCTTTTTTCTGCTCAGTGATTTTCCTTGTTAATTCCATTTGCAGTGTCCCAGCTGTTTTTTTTTTTTGTTTGTTTGTTTGTTTGTTTTGCTGTATATTTAATTATTTAAAAAAAAGAAAAGAAAAAAGTACTAGGCCTAACCCAAATCTGAATAACTTTTCCTATGTTCCTACTAGTACATAATAGGCTATACTGGGATTTAACCTAATCTTTTCTGTTAAGGATTTATATGATACTGAGTAGGCTATTGAACTTACAGTGTTTATAGTAAATTGCAGTTGTTATCCACCTCTCCTTTAGGTGAGTTTCCAAGTTCAGGTTTAAGTGTTAACTTTGTCTTTATGGTATATGTTCTTAAGTCTTTGTCTGTCTTGTCTTTCAATGTAAGAGGTATAAGGGATATGGTAAAGAGAAAAGCCTTATTTTTGTTTTGTAAGAGAAGTGAAGCAGATTTAATTTTTTTTCAAGAGACACACTCGATTGAAACAGACACTAAGTTTTGGAAAGTTCAGTGGGGAAATACTGTGTACTATAATCATGGAAGTAGTAACTCAGCAGGGGTAGCTATTTTTTTACACAAATTTAAAGGGGAGGTACTGGAGGTATCCAAATCCTCTGAAGGGAGATGGCTTATGATGGTTATAAAGCAAGAGGATTTTACTTTTATTTTATGCAACATCTACGGTCACAACTCTCATGCCTGTAACAAAGCCTTGTTTGCTGAAATATCAGACAAAGTAAGATCTCTGTCTGATAAGTATATTAACTCTTATGTTATTTTGGGTGGAGACTTTAATGAATGTGGTGATGCTAGTATAGATAGATTTCCCCCAAAAGTAAGTCAAGGTTTAATTGCCAATAATTTAATTATGTCTTTATGCTCTGATCTTTCGTTGATTGATACCTGGCGGTTTTTCAACCCAGATTTAATTGACTTCACTTGGTCTAACAAAAAATTAACTCTTAAATCTAGGATTGATTTGTTTTTAGTTTCTAGTAGCGCTCTTAATTTAATTCTAGATGTTTCTCACTCAGTTGCACCTATGTCTGACCACAAACAGATATTCCTTAAACTAGGTGATCGACAGAAAACCTCTTCACTACGTGGTTATTGGAAGATAAACAATGCTTTACTAAAGGATGAGGACTTTAATAATAGTATTAAGAATCTCATAGTAGAACTGTTTTCTGATCCTGATAAGGAAGGCACAAAAAAGTGGGAATTCTTTAAATATAAGACAAGGAGTATTGCTATTGATAGATGTAAAAAAATTAAGGCCAAGAAATATCAGTATGAGACCAAATTAGTTGAAAGACTCAATGAGTTACTGACAAGAAATAATATTACTGAAGAGGAAAAAGTAGAAATAAAAGACATTAGTTTAAAACTTGATGGGCTGTACTCAGATTTAGCTAAAGGTGCCTTCATCAGATCAAGAGCAAAGTGGTTAGAAGAAGGTGAAAGGAATTCCGGCTACTTTTTTGCATTAGAGAAAAGGAATGGTCAGAGGAAGGCTTTAACTTCCCTCAACATTGATGGAAATAAATGTAATGATCCTATGGTGATTTCTAAATTTGTCACTAGGTTCTATAGTGAACTTTATTCTTCCAGATTTGATGCCAGTAGATGCGTTACGTTTATGGATAAAGTAAGGAAATATGTTCCAATTATAGATGATAATTACAAATTAATCTGTGATTCCAAAATTACTTTTGATGAAGTTAGAAAAGCTCTACACTCTATGAAAAAAGGCAAGGCCCCTGGCATAGATGGCCTCTCAGTTGAATTTTATATTCATTTTTGGGAACACATAAAAGTTCCTTTGCTTGACATGTACAACGAATGCATAAAACGTAAGGAAATGTCTACAACTATGAAACAGGGGATCATTTCCCTTATTCCTAAATCAGGCAAAGACACACTTTTAATTGATAATTGGCGCCCAATTTCGCTTCTGACCATTGATTACAAGATATTGGCTTTGGTTTATGCCAACAGACTGAAATCTGGTCTTGATGGTATAATCTCAGAGACACAGTCGGGCTTTATTAAGAACCGACACATTACAAACAATATCAGACTGGTGCTTGATCTCTTAGATTATGCTGATGCGATTCGATCCCCAGCTTTCATTTTTTTTCTAGACTTCTATAAAGCCTTTGACACCATTGAGCATTCATTTCTACTGCAAACCCTTAAATTATTTGGATTTGGTGACTCATTTATTAGTATAATTGAGATGTTTTATAAAGGAATAAACAGTTCAGTTATCATTAACCGTGATACATCTACAAGATTCAATATTCAGCGAGGTGTCAGACAAGGTTGCCCGATATCTCCCTTCCTCTTTTTGCTGGTTACTGAACTACTATCTCTATTTATTGTTCATGACCTTGAGCTAAAGGGCATAACAATTTTTGAAAGAGTTATTAAGATTGCTCAGCTGGCGGATGATACAACTTTATTTTTGCATGATAAGTCTCAATTATTGTATGCTTTATCTTTAGTTGAGCAATTCTCTGAGGCTTCTGGTCTGAGATTAAATATTTCTAAATGTGAACTTTTGGCTATACATGAGTGTGGAGATAGCTTTATACACAATATTCCAATAAAAAATACAGTTAAGTATCTTGGTATTCAAATAGTTAAAGAAATAAAGGATAGGCAATCTTTAAACTTTTCAGGGAAAATCATTAAAGCCAAGAATATTCTTAATTCTTGGCTGCAAAGAGATTTGAGCATGCTGGGCAGAGTTCTCCTAGCAAAAGCGGATGGTTTGTCTCATTTTGTATACCCCTCCATTCCGCTATTTATCACTGACAAAAATATAAAAGAGATAAACAAAATCTTTTTGGATTTCATTTGGAAAAATAAACCACATAAACTTAAAAAAGAGGTATTATCTAGTTCTAAAGCCCAGGGTGGGTTAGATTTCCTGGATTTCTCTAATACAGTTAATTCATTTAAAGTAGGATGGATCAGAAGATGTCTCATACAAACAAATTCTATATGGTTTTTTATCCCTAACTATATATTTAACCAGGTTGGGGGCCTCTCTTTTATTCTAAAGTGCAATTATTCACCTACAAAATTATCCGTTTCTTTATCAAAGTTTCATCAGCAGTGCCTTCTTGCTTGGAGATTATGTTTTGTTCACAATTTTTCTCCTCACAAAATGCTGCTTTGGAATAATGAGCAAATTACTATCAGGAACAAATCTCTGTTTTTCCCCAGATGGGTTGATAATGGCATACAAAATGTTATATCGCTGTTTGATAGTTCTGGCAACATCTTGTCATATGAGCAATTTTTATCAATCCACTGCCTTCCAGTCCCTTTTAGGGAGTTCAACTCATTGATTAGGGCTATCCCCACAGGGCTGACCCAACTTATTAGAAACCATTTATCCTACCAGGGTACTCAGAATGTACTGCAATATAGCCTTTGTTTGGGTGGAATCGATCTGGTTGATAGGAAATGTGACAATAAACATATACGCCGAATTTTTCAAACAAAAAAAATAATCACTCCCAGGGGGAAATTTTATTGGAGCTCTTTTGTTCAGGAAATTGTGTGGAAAAAAGCTTGGCTTTTGCCTAACAAATATTGTGTTACAAACAAAGTTAAAGAAGTTCATTTTAAAATCCTCCACAAAATATATCCTGTGAATATGGCTATCTCCAAATATGCAGATGTACAAAGTGAGTGTTCCTTTTGTGGTGATGTTGATGAAACTTTAGTTCATCTATTCTTTGAATGTAAAAAAACTGAATTATTTCTTATTGAGCTCAATAAGTACATTTTTGATCGTTTAGATATAACTTACTCCCTTAGTATGAAAGATATTTTTTTCTATTATGAAAACCATGAAAAGAAATCCCTTGAATATGTAGTAAATTTCTTTATTTTGCAAGCAAAATTTTTCATTCACAAGCAAAAATGGCAAAAATCGCAGCCTTCTTTCCCTTTATTTTCTTTAGAAATGGATACGCTTGTCAATACCTTACAGGTAGTTAGAAACAACTCAAAAAATGATAGGCTGTTGTGTCTTATTAACACAGCACTTAACAGATAATCTGTCTTCTCTTTACATAATTGATCTTTTCTGTACTTATTGTTTGTGTATGTGTGTTTTTATTTATTTATTTTATTATTATTATTATTGTATTATTATTACTGTCCTTTTTGTACTGTCTAATGTATATGTATTGTGTCGAATTGTTCAATAAAGCAATTTAAAAAAAAAAAAAAAAAAAAAAAAAAAAAAAAAAAAAAAAAAAAAAAAAAAAAAAAAAAAAAAAAATGAAATGGAATGTCATCTACTTTAGCCTTACGTTCAGGGTGTATTTATGTTTTTCTTCCTGAGGAACGTAACGTTATTGGTGTCTGATGTTGTTGCTGAGTCTAGGTGTAGGCCTACGTTAAAAATGAGTTCTCCTTACTTCGCTGTAAAAGACTCCAGTAGTGTTGTTGTAAGAACCAAGAGAGGACTCGAGAACCCTCGCAGTCTATCCGTGCTTAAAAGTAGAATGGCCTCGAGTGTGAAGACTCCAGATTCTGATTCAGTGGGAATTAAGGAGGAGAAAGAAGAGCACAGCATCACTTCACACAAGAACATAGTGGCTCATGGATCCCGGGCAGGTATCTAATCCTACCTTCAGACCATGGTGGTCTCATCCTGTTGCTGGCTATACGGCATACCAGGGCTGCCAACTTTTCAAAAAACCTTGGAGTGAGATTTGGTGGGGCCAACCAAATTTTTGCTGCATTGGCTACATAGGAACTTTTTGTTTGACTCATTCAGCATTATTACCGTACAGCAAAGCAAAAAAAACGTGGTTCTCAGGTGTAGGGACCAGGGTCCCAGTTAAATTAACATCGGTATCAAAGGGATCTACTACTAGGACCTCGGCCTGAACCTGCGTTCATCTGATGCTGTGTCGTCCTAAGGGTGTTTTGTAAGAATTTAAGAAATGTTTGTATATTTTAACTTTAAAAATTGCATCAATCGGGAGCACTTTCAAAATAAATTCAGAGGTCAGACTTGCTTATTTTTATGGAAATATTTGTGCTGTAGCCTAAACTATTTTGCACTTCAGAATTATAACCATGCACACACAAGTTCGCAACCACAAAACATATATGCTACATATCACAGTTCAGAATTGGTCAATTCAGCACTCCATGAAATTATGCAGAAGTGGTCACCTGTGTTATTCAGCTAGTTCATTTAAGTAAGATATTGGTCATTGTAATGGCCATCTAGCCTACATGCTCTTCCCTTTTTCAGGACGTACCCATATCTGGGAATGTATGATGTGAATGTTTGCATATGGCTTATGTCAGGCTTTATATCAAGAAAAAAATATTTGTTTCTCATTATTTGATTTTCATCATATTTTTGCATAAATGTCACTAGGAAGCATGCCAATAGAAATATTCATTTATCTGTGTATGTGGGATTGGCTGGAACCTGACAATATAAGAACCATGATAGTGGGATAATCTATGGCATAGCAATTTATAAAAATGTATGTACTGACAAATAGTTTGCATTAGAATACATTAAATTTCGCCCCAATGAGAGACTATGTAGAAATGTGTTGCAATTTCAAAACCGGATTACTCAGGAACTACTCATGCTTTATATCCTTGTATTAGGGGTTTGCACCGACGTCACGTTCTGGCCGGTAACTATGGTAACCCAGCACGCGCGGCCATATTGGCGATACTCAGTGATTGAAGTACAATGGAGTATTATGCACTTTGGATATCTTACTAGGGATCTACCGATATCAATTATTACCAAAACAGGAGGCCGATAACCGATATATAAAACCGATATGTCAGTTGTCAAAAAGGGGGGTAGATGGTAAAGGCGATATGCTGCAAAAATTTAATTCAAAAGCATTTAATTATGCAAACTTTTCTTTCTTCTTTTGATACACAATTGTCTATCAACTTGCATCACTTGCAAGTGTAAATCCTGTGTATCATGTTAATTCAAGAGCTGAGTGATAGCAATTATTTTCATAGAGTAGGCCTACACAATGGGCTATGTGCTTATTAAGGGACACAAAGAGGATGCTTTATCGTGTGTGTGAGTGCATGAGAGAGGGAGAGGAAGACATGCGTGATGGCAAGTGTTACGGTTGAATAGTTTAACAAAACAGTTTTCAAATAGTTCTTAGGGTATTTAAGCATGCAATTTGTGTCCATGTGTAGGGTCATTAAAGGAACCATATGTAAGAAATGTATTTAAATGAATCATAAAATGGCCCTGATATGTCACTAGACATTAAGAAATCATGTTCATTTCAAATACTTATATCAGTGACAAACAGTAGTCTGGCCAGGATATCGTCATTCAAAAAGTAAAGTTGCAGCACTCAACTGATGTTGATGTTGTGTTTTGGCCTGATGCGCCACTCTCTACCTATCTACTAATCACAAAGTTAGTAGTGTTTTGGCATCCGTTTTGGCAACCTCGAGTCAGGGGGGAGGGGGAGGGGATACACCGCTCTACAGTAATTTGAAAGTGATTGCAGTACCAGTTTTGGCCACAATCTTACATATGGTTCCTTTAAGTATAGCCTAAGCTGGGTCATTCCACGTCAGTTCAACCAGGGCCCACGCACTCAGGTCTCAAAAAATTCTGAAAAAATTACCAGGTGTACCTATGTTACCCAGGAGACACACTGTAAAATTACTCTTATGTAAGATCAATACTTTCCAAGATTTTTACAGGGGGAGGGGGGTGTCGATTTTGTCCAGCCTCTTTTTTTTGTCAAAGTTCACAAGCCCATAGCGCAAGTAAACCATGTAGGAGGCTTCTTTTTTCTTTTTTATTTTCCACCCTGAACATGGGCAACGTACACACCGCCACCGACTTGAGCTTCCATAGAAGCTCTGGTCGCTCTGCAAAGGACGCTTGTCAAAAAAGTACAGGGAAGCTTTGGACGCTTTGGCCGCTCTGACGTGACAGCATTTTACGTTCCATCATGTTCTATCCTAGCGTTCATGGGCTTCGTAAAAACCTTTCTACGAGTGAAAACATCATCATTCCGCGTCATTCACGTCAAGTAATGTGTGAGTCAGAGGTCGGAAACTGGGGCTAGATTTTGCTAACAGAGTTGCCCAGTTAGGGGCTCGTCATCACTTTTGTCGTCACGTTGTAGTTCGTTTGTAGTCCATGTGGCCTTTCATGTCCAACAGTTTTAATGTGAACTTGGGAATTTGCCCTTTTTATTACTTGAAAAGCTGCATATCTTTCTTTCACGAGCATCTTACACTATATTTTAAGCAAATACAGTTGTTTGTTTAGGATTAGTGAGTGTATGTTTTAACCTTTGTTGTGGCATCCGTGTTTGTCACACATTCGATGGCAAAGCACCTGAACACTTGCTGTCGGAAAAACAAAGTAGCCATGGGGGCGGTCCTTGTCATTCCGAGGTGCTCTAACCTAGCGTTCATGGGCTTCGTAAAAACCTTTCTCCGAGTGAAAACATCATCATTCCGCGTCATTCACGTCACGTAATGTGTGAGTCAGAGGTCGGAAACTGGGGCTAGATTTTGCTAACAGAGTTGCCCAGTTAGGGGCTCGTCATCACTTTTGTCGTCACATTGTAGTTCGTTTGTAGTCCATGTGGCCTTTCGTGTCCAACAGTTTTAATGTGAACTTGGGAATTTGCCCTTTTTATCACTTGAAAAGCTGCATATCTTTCTTTCACGAGCATCTTACACTATATTTTAAGCAAATACAGTTGTTTGTTTAGGATTAGTGAGTGTATGTTTTACCCTTTGTTGTGGCATCCGTGTTTGTCACACATTCGATGGCAAAGCACTTGAACACTTGCTGTCGGAAAAACAAAGTAGCCATGGGGGCGGTCCTTGTCATTCCGAGGTGCTCTGAATGCACCATGAATGCACCATTGACCTCTCCAGAATAAGTCCCGCCTCCGTAACTTCCGTATCCATCCAACTTCCGGGCGTGGATTGTCTATGAGAAATAACATGGCGTTTCGAAATATCATACAGGTAAAACATCTGTAGGTAGCGAAGTTGAAAAAGCTGGTGGGCAGATTGGCCTATACACTTCTGCCATATAGTTTCCACTGGATTTTTTGATTGTCGGTGCCGTTTAAGTAGTATACTATAGACTATACTACTTAAACGGCACCGAAAATAAAAAAATCCAGTGGAAACTAGATCGCAGAAGTGTGTAGGCCAATCTGCCCAGCAGCTTTTTCTACTTTGTCACCTACAGAGTTTGACAGGTACGATCTTTCAAAACGCCATGTTATTTCCCATAGACAATCCACGCCCGGAAGTTGGATGGATACGGAAGTTAGGAGGCGGGATATATTCTGGAGAGGTCTATTTCTATCTATCATGTAGGCTACTTCCGTCTATTCGATTGGTTGCTGGTCGTTGGACGCTAAACCGCATCATAGCTCATTACCATAAAGTTGACTGACTTTCAACTTTCTGCTTGACGCTCAAGCCGCAGACACCCAAAACGCGACGCCGACGGATTTGACGCTTCTGGCAGCTGAGAGAAGCTGGCTTCCATTGAAAATGAATGACTTCCTGACTCTTTGGAAGCTCAAGTCGGTGGCGGGGTGTACGTACAGTTATCGGTGGAAAAAATGACCGATACCGATTATTATAAAAATGCTAAATATTGGCCCTAATAATCGGCCAGGCCGATAATTGGTCGACCCCTATATCTTAGCCTACGTGATTGTTCCCATGTCTAATCAATAGAAAAGCTCATCAAAATGCGTCTAAGATGCAAAGGCATATAGCGCAGGACTTGCCTAGCGTTCATGGGCTTCGTAAAAACCTTTCTCTGAGTGAAAACATCATCATTCCGCGTCATTCACGTCACTTAATGTGTGAGTCAGAGGTCGGAAACTGGGGCTAGATTTTGCTAACAGAGTTGCCCAGTTAGGGGCTCGTCATCACTTTTGTCGTCACGTTGTAGTTCGTTTGTAGTCCATGTGGCCTTTTATGTCCAACAGTTTTAATGTGAACTTGGGAATTTGCCCTTTTTATCACTTGAAAAGGTGCATATTTTCTTTCATGAGCATCTTACACTATATTTTAAGCAAATACAGTTGTTTGTTTAGGATTAGTGAGTATATGTTTTAACCTTTGTTGTGGCATCCGTGTTTGTCACACATTCGATGGATGGCCCGCCAGGCTATGGCAAAGCACTTGCTGTCGGAAAAACAAAGTAGCCATGGGGGCGGTCCTTGTCATTCCGAGGTGCTCTGAATGCACCATTCGACCACAAGAAAAAGCGCGATATTTCGAGAAATTACGGATTATTGGCAGCGCCGCAGATCCATATGAGTTGGGTGAGGGAGACGAAGTACCAAGTTCAACCACAAGCGCCCCCCTTCCTCTGATAACTTCTGGCATTATTGTCCCTTCTCCCTGGTTTTTTAATAACTTTTGGAAGTCGATATACACCAGATGTTTTTCTCAGTCTGACCTATTGGTACAACCTAAAACACGGCAATAATTAACCATTTCCCTTGACAATGTTAGGGATTTACTTCAGTGCCTAATGCTTTCTAATGAGGCGAATATCTCCAATATGGCGATGATCAGATGACACGCCGTGCAAACCCCTAATTCGGTACAGTTTGCTGTTTATTGTGATATTGGGTTTGCCATTGTGTTGTGTTAAGGGTTAGTGAGATATTTAACCGAGAGTAATGGGTGTGCACGGTGTGCAAAATGCAAATATGATTAAATTGCATGTAAGTTCAATGTTAATTGTCTAGCGAACCTTTATCAAAGCAACTTGGCGCTAATATCAAAGCCTGGCCTCGGCCTGCCTACTTAATATCATTGGAAAGCTTAGATTCCGCTTGTTCACATGATGTGTGATATCTGTATAGGTTTAGTTTTGAACCTCATCTGCCAGGTATTTCACCTACCAGGTTGACACTTCAGCGTGAAAAATACTCAAAGCAGACCTACCTGAAGCCGGGAAAATGCAGGAGAAAGTGCGCCTGCCATGGCTTGTGAAGTAGCATCGCAAATGAGAGGGACTTTTGAAAATTGCAGACAGGGGGTGCTCTTGAACCGCCTCACCGTCTCTGAAAGCAACTAGTCGATCACGAGTGGCTCAACAGGTAGATCTATAGATAAACTCATCTTTCAGGCATTTGACCGACCGGGTTGACACTTCAGCGTGAGAAATCGGGGGTGTGGCGTGTGAGCGTGTGAAACTAATCAATGTGTGTGTCTCACGGCCAATGCGTGAGGGTTGGCAGCCCTGCGATACTGTTATGATTTCATGATGTTATTTCACCTAGCCTAACAGTTATGGAGATGTTCTCGTTCACGTGCTTTTTACTATTTGTTTTACAGAAAAAGTCTCCAAGACCTCTGAAGTCTGTAAACAAAATAACAAAAGTGTCCCTGAAATCCACACCTTGCCTGCCTCATCTAGCAAGCCCAGGAGAGCTCAGGTGAAGGTGGAGTATGAACTGGAGAATGGTGCTGCAGTGAAACAGGAAAATATTTGGGAACCTACCAACTGGACACAACAATTATCAAATATCCGTGAGATGAGGAGCGTCCGAGACGCACCTGTAGACCAGATGGGTGCTGCCAAGTGCTTTGATACACAGGTTTCAGCCGAGGTGAGTCGGCAGATGACCTTTTAAAACTGGCACAGATGAGGTGACCAATGACAAGTGAAGTAATCACAGGGCTGTCAATATGTTCTGTTGGCAGTATTAGACTACCTCAGTGGAATTCAGTGGCAATGAATGTTTCTTCTCAAAACAATGGATTGTCACAGGAGGAAAGCTAACACAATAATTTAACGGACATGGCCCAAACGGCAGCCTCCAAACACATGGCTCTGGTTAGCTTGGCTGTTCAACACTGTCTCTGACAGTCTCTGAAACATGCATGACTCTACACTGCTAAACCTTATTGTCTCCTCTGGCTACGAACTATAGTTCCTCTTTTGTTATCCCCAGATACCTGGTGCTTAGTTGTTAAATTCAAGCAAGCCATTTTGGGAGCCAGTTAGCATTTTTTCTAGTATTGATGAGGAAAAACAGACAATAAAGACAAGAATCAGGTCTCACCCACCCGCTGACTCATCTACCACTCCCCTATTATCTCACTCTTGCTCTCTCTCTCTCGCTCTCTCTCTCTCTCTCCCTTTTTCTTCCTGCAGGTGATGCGCTACCAGGTGTTAATTTCACTCATGCTCTCTAGTCAGACAAAAGACCAGGTGACTGCAGCAGCTATGCAAAGACTGCGAGCCCATGGCCTCACGGTAGCTGCCATCCTTAACACAGAGGATGATACTTTGGGGAAACTCATCTACCCAGTAGGATTTTGGAGGGTGAGTATAAACTCAGTACACAAACACACACAAAGATATACACACAACCACAAAACCTCACCTGCTGACCACTGAAATGCAAAGATACAAGGGCAATTCCATGCAAAGGTCATCCTTACCATGGAAAAAAAAAGTTGTGCATACGCAAATAGAACTGTTGTTAAAATCTTCATTTAGGTCTATATTTTATTGTTTGTAACTGATCTGATTGAATTTGATGGAGAATTACAATCTTTTTACATCATAAATATGGTGTGCAACCATACAGAAACAACTTTTTTACATGGTAATATTATCCATATTTCAAAAGTGGATAAATGGACCCAATGTTCAAACAAATTGTGTCATTTGACAAATTCCAGATTGACAAGGGAATGGTAGAGCAATGTCTATGCTCAGCTTGCCTTTAAGAGCACAACTCCTTACATTTGTAAGGCTTTTGTTTTTAAGTCAGCAAGTTCCATGGCCATGTCACATCCATAACGTTTTATAGGAAAAGTTTATGCTACACATACAGTGTTGATGCGACAATGTCCATAGTGTCTGTGCAAAGCTGATTTATATCACTGTAAAGTGTGATGACCAAATTGTGCCCCTTTCTTACTTTTAAAACCTTTAATGGTGCGTTATGGATGTGACGTTATGAACGTTACATAATGTGAATTTACAAGACTGGGGACTTTATTATACCTCAAAGCCGATAAAACGTCTGTTCTGGTGGCATGCCAGTTTCAACGCATTTCAACTTAGTGTTTACAATTGACATTTCAAAGATTAGGTTGATCAAAACCACAGGGAGTCCTTGTCTAACCATTAGCAAAACAAACATAATATTAAAATACCTCCAGTGATTAGCCTAGCCATAGCCTATTTTCAAGTGGCCTAATAACAAAAATCTGAGCGATTATCTTCCTGTAACTGTCATACTAATGTTGTACAGTAACTGGATTATCGTGTTAGCTGGTGAAGATGGCTGACTTTGCAGCTGGAGTTAACATAGCAACCTCCTTCTGTTGCAGATCTGTTCAGCCTGCCGTTCACGTCTGCTTAACACAGTTTAATTTTAAATGTGACGCAATATGACAGCATTTGAAGTGTCAGGTCCTCTGTAGCTAATACCCACAGAGTAACATGAGTAAGGGCAGCAATAAACTACATGTACCGCATAGCGGTACAAAATATGCATATTCTCTTCGCAAAAATAAATCATGCTTGTCAATTTGTCTCCATCTCCTACTCCTGCAACTCATGTGCATGTAAATGAGTGTGTGCATATGTGAGTTTGCTTTTGTTTATAAGAGTGTGTGTGTGTCTGTGTGTGTGCATGTGCGTATGCGTGCCTGTGTTTGTGTGTTTATGTGTGTGTGTGTGTGTGTGCGTATGTGTTTGCATGCCCACATGCGTATGCGTGCCTGTGTGTGTGTGTTTATGTGTCTGCATTCATGTGGGTGGGTGTTTGTGCATGTGTGTGTGTGTGTGTGTGTGTGTGTGTGTGTGTTTGTGCGTGCTTGCCTGTCTGTATGTGTTTATGTGTGTGTGTGCTTGCCTGTCTGTATGTGTGCGACTGTGTGTGTGTGTGTGTGTGCGCGTGCGTGTGTGCACGTGCGCGTGCATGTACTTTATGTGTGCAAATCACAAATGAGTGGGTATGGGTTAGGTTGATGCGGGCTCTTGAGACTAACATACCATAAATATTTTGTCATCTTTGGTGCAACGGTTCAGGTAGGGCTAGTTATTTAGGGGAGTGGCCACCAAGTTTCATGTTCCCTGGTGTTTCAGTAACCCGGGAATCACTGACCAAAATTGATGACGGTAAAAGAAAAAAATAAATTTCTTTTTTATATTTTAAATTACTTGTTGTCCTGATTCTTCCTGTGGATCTTAGTGGGCACTGAGGAAGCAATAATTTCATCGCTAGTTTTTCATGATTACTATTTCAATTGTTTCATATCAAAATTCACTACTTAATTATGTGTTTTATGTAGTTTGTCGAGGACTGGTTCAGACACGTCACATCCATAACGTGAAACCGTCACATCCATAACGCCAGTTTTTCCTACATAATGCATTACGAAAATGACGCATAGTTTCAAAAACACACTTTTTGTGTTCATTCAAGCCTCTTTCATGGTACATATATCATAGTTTCGGCAGTTTCCTTTAAAATTCACAGAGTTTGTAGAAAACCTGTAATCATTCACAAAAGTGTGTCCATTTCATGTCACATCCATAACGCTGATAAAATGCCTTGTATTCTTAGGATGACATTTATTATATGAAATTTGAGGATTTCTCAGTATTCAGAGGACAGAGGTTGCGTTAAAAGTTATGCAAATTAATTCACTGATACTAATTTTGCCCCCACTCTAAGGCATTTTGTTTACCAATATGAGTCCAATTGTCACATCCATAACGCTGGAACTGCCCACAATTATACCCCAGTGTTTCACTGACCTTGTGTCTCCACCTTCCTCCCTGAATTCCATCCAAGACCAAAGTGAAATACATCAAGCAGAGCACAGCCATGATACAGCAGGAGTACGGTGGGGACATCCCCAACTCTGTGGAGGGATTAGTACGACTGCCTGGAGTGGGGCCCAAGATGGCACACCTCGCCATGGATATAGCCTGGAACCAAATATCTGGCATTGGTATGAATCAACATTGCGGTTTTTGAATCAGCAGTGATTTATTTGTTTGTTTACTCCTGCTGAGAGGCAGCTGGAGTGTCCATATGTTTATAAGTGTGTCTGGACATTCAAACACAGGGGTGGACACACATGTGCATCGCATCTCAAACAGGCTGGGTTGGACTCGAACCACAACAAAAAACCCAGAGGAGACGCGTCAGGCTTTAGAAGAGTGGTTGCCAAGGTAACTATTGAAATCTGCATGAATATAATAGTCTTACCTGCAGAAACTTCTATTTTATAACAGAGTAATACAGTACGTTCATTTTGCTTATTACTGAATGTTGCTCAGTAAGATGCTGTCTTGCTTTGTTTTTCTTTGTCATCATGACTTCCCTGTCATTACACCATACAGTATACCATACACTGACCACTATAACATCAAATCATCCACATCGTGGTCAAATGAAGACAGAAAGCTCTCCGTACAGTGATTCTGGTGAATCTGAGTTGTTCTAACCAAAGTCCTCTCTTCTGGTGCCTGATTTATTTAATTTAGTTTATTTAGTATTTTTTGTATTTTTTATCTTCTAGTGTTTCTATTGTGCAGTGGAATTTTTTTTATATACTTATATTGCTTTTTCTGCTGTAAGTGCATGTTGTGTGTGATGTCTGCTACTGAGACTTTGAATTTCCCCTTGGGGATCAATAAAGTATCTATCTCTCTATCTCTCTATCTCTCTATCTCTCTATCTCTCTCTCTCTCTCTCTCTCTCTCTCTCTCTCTCTCTATCCTCCCCACAGGGAGCTGTGGAGTGAGATCAACTGGCTGCTGGTGGGGTTTGGTCAGCAGGTGTGCCTGCCTGTTGGTCCCCTGTGTGCCTCATGCCTCAACAGGCACTGCTGTCCCTCGGCGTTTAAGTGTTCCCCAAGGAAGAGACCTCCAACCAGTGACCCCAGGTCTCCAGAGAAGAGCACCAACCAGGGCAAAGTCAAGGCAATGTCCCCATCTAAGCCTAAGATCAAAGAGGAGCACAACCCTGTTTCACCTCCTGCTCTGGACAATAAATGTCAATCGTCACCAGCTCACCAGTCCACTGGTCACTGCAGCATAAAAGAGGAGCCAAAGACTGCGCCTCTATCCCCCCGTATTCTGAGAAAGAGATCCAAAATATAGACTGACACTTCTTCACTACACTGACCTTTGTTGACCAATGTTGTTTATGTAGTTCAAATATGTATAAATAAGATTGACTTTTATACAGCACGTCCATGTAAATAGTCAAATAAAGTTTTATTTTTCAAGTCTAACTCGTTCTACTTTCCACTAGATGGCAGTCCTTGGTCACAGAGCTGGTATTTCTAACACTATACTGTAGGCTAGATTATGTTCTGTCCATGTACACAAAATAAACATATTTTTGGTAAACTGGGATTCCTATGATGGTACCGTTATTTGTTGTCAGGTGGAGCCATGTACTTATGTTAGGTAGCCTAAGTAGAGCGTTAACAGATAGGCTGTGAACATCCTCATAGGCCTACGTGTGATTATGCTGTATTAATTTATGCATGATTGATTTGCACATTGTGATATTTTATGCAAAACTATGAGGAATATAGGCATCACGGAAACGGATGAAAGCCCTTATCTCCAGTATAGTTCATTTGCAGAAGATTAGTCGATTTAGAGTAGGCACTCCAAATAAAGTGAGTGCTTGTATGAGGTCCGGCGTATTAAGCAAACTCAAACTGATGGTTAAAATTAACTTTACAATACAATAAAACATAATATCCTATGAATGCTAAATTGCTGATTACATCAGGTAGCCTAAGAACTGAATGTGAAGTCATGATGGAGATTTCCTATCCTAATCGTTTTATGCAACTATTCTTTGCATTATACGGCAATTTCATCTGGGAAGGAGGAAGAGTTCCGGCTTGTCTTATCCAGGCCGTGATCTCTGTCCAATTGAGTCGCTGTCACCTGTCTGCTGTTGCGTGAGCAATATAGTGGTGGGGTAAAGTGGCTTTATCAGCCGTTACCTGCTGCAGTGTGCTCTTTCGCGCTTGGCACCTATGCATAAACTAGATTAAAACCCTTTGCTTTTGCGAGTGTCAGATGGTAGTCTATTTTCTAGAAAGACAAGCCTATTTCGCATATAGGCTACTCGTGCAAATGTGTTACAGTTTAGGCTAGCGTTTGATTTTTTTTCCTCTAGTAACGTCCCAGAGCTTCTGGAATAATGCTTTCCACACCTTTAATCGGATAAACTCCAGGCTGATTTCCCCAGGAGGTGATAGAAGAACCAGCATACGGTGGAAATGTAGACATCAACTATTCCTTGCCTCATTGTATCACTAGAGCTCTTTTTCAAGACCTTGTAAATTCAACTCTTCAAACTCACAACCCAACTCTTGACCGTCGGTATTTCTTCAGACGGACTTCACTTGGAATCATTCAAGAGTTGCATTTTGGTGCTCTTTGATCTCACGGTGAGGCTACTCGAGGGCGGTAGGACTTAAAACAATTGTGGTCCGATTCATAACGATACTATTTTTCTCTGCAACATTGGCTGTCTATGTAGTCTAATGGATTTGACATCAGTAAATAAAAACTGTCTAGACAGCTAGTCGACAAACTACGAAGTGAATTACACTAAATTCTGCGGGTCGTTCCTTGCGTTTTTTTTCCCTCTTAGGGCACTGAAGAAGTACTTGTTTTTACTTTCTCATGAAGATGGCGATTAGTTTGGAGAGGGAGCTGGTGCTGAAGGAGATGATGAGACCACGACTTTGTTACATTAGCAAAGGGGAGCGCGGATATGGATTTCACCTGCATGGCGAGAGAAACAAAGGCGCGCAGTATATTCGTAAAATTGAGCCAGGGTCTCCTGCGGACCTCTCAGGTCTCCGCTCAGGTGATCGGTTGGTTGAGGTGAACGGAGAAAACGTCGAGAGAGATCCGCACCATACAGTAAGTAGGCCTACTTCAGCCAGCACCACACAATTGTGCGTAAAACCTGTTAGACCACTTGCGCTACAGCCTAGGGATATTTGGTTATAGGGTTTGGGTCCCAGTTGTGTTTGTCAAGTTTCAGATAAAATTCCCCCAGGTTCTGTTTTAGGCCTACACACATCTCTTTTTTCAGGTGGTTCAGAAAATCAATGCTGTTGAGCACAGAACAAGACTGCTGGTGGTTGACCGTGAGACTGACGAATACCTCCGCTTCCATGGGCTCTCTTGCACGGAGGACCGAGCCGTAGAGATGGGCTCCTTATCACCGCGCACCTCTGTCACTTCCTCTCCCCGCACCTCAGCCGCCTCCTCCCCGCGTGCCTCGGCCACTCCGTCCCCCTGTGCCTCTTTCACTGGCCCCAGCCTGACAGAAAATCTGGTCAGGACAAAGCGTGCAGTGTCCCCCCTGCTAATGGATGAATCTGCCACTATTCACAATGGTCAGAAGGTAGGTGATGTTTCAAGATATGTGATCAGTTTGCCAGAGAGGATTAAAAAAGTAGAAGCGTTGTTGGCCCAGTGTCACATCAACAGCTTGAACAACACATAGGCTATTCATGGAGTGTTTTCTTAACAACCCTTTGGTTCCAAACTGCCCCCCACCTCTGCATTTCAGTCACTCAAATCAACATTAGAATTTTACGTTGACATCGCTGTATGTATGGAGGAACAAATGAATGATCATAAATAGGTGATTAGGTAGAAGGTGTCACTTGTATGGAGCCTTTATCAGGCCATAGGCAGACTGGACAGGCAGGCAGTGCTGCTAACAGAACAACCGTAGAATGGGAAAAGGCAGGACTTCCCAAACAAATTAATTGGCATGAAATGCTCATTTGACACTAATCACAATGATAACCCATTTTGTAGTCCTGTCACATCCTCTCTGAGAGTTGCATTTAAGCTCTTAGAGGACATGAGTGGCTACCAGAAAGGTTGGTGTGTGTGTGCACACTTTCTCTTAGTGTCTGGTGCTGACCAAAAGATTTTACATTTATTTCTTTGTTCAAAATAAATCCCTCAGGAGCTCTGTGCATTCAAGCCTTTGTTGAGAGGTTTCTCTCAGCCCTGTAGAAAGTGTAGAGTCTGTGGCTTCTGGCTGCAGGACCCACCCCACGGCACCCTTATTGGCTACTGTGCATTGTGTCCTGAGGGCGGCTGCGTTATGTAAGATCAGTAACTGGGGACCCATGGGCAGGAAGAGCAAGGAACAAAACCCCTCCATAGGGGACGATTTCCCCTTGGCTATGTTTAGACATTTTTTTTCACTGTAGAGACAAGTTCTTGATGGTGTAACCATGGTCACTCACTCAGTGGTATCGGTGACATGCATCCAAATATGATGCATGTTCTCAAGAATGCAGGCTGTTTGTAAACCCACTCTAAAGCCTTTAGAAAGAGGGTGCTCGTATAAATGCACGGGTTGTTAACTGAACTGTACATGGGGCTTTCCATAAGACTGTGGGCCCTAATTTGAAGGCTAAGTAAGTCTATGGCACAAACATTGAGTCAGCGCAATGCTCCCACATGTCTCTTGACAGTTCATGCAGGAGAACTTTGCTTGTTGACAGATTTTGCGCTTTGCCTGCCATCTCAATTACAGCCCTGTGTTGTTTATGTGGTGGAGTCAGACAGCCAGTGCCATGCAAACCAAGAGTGTCTGCTTTGTGCTATAGCGTTATTCAAGTAATGTTTGTGAGCATGTGAATTAGTGTGTGTGTGTGTGTGTATGTTTGTGTGTGTATGTGTTTACATAGAAACAAAATGAGAGTCTTACACTCTGCAAGACTGTTTATCTCAAGTGCTAGTCAATAGGGGTCAGGGACGTCATGAACTTCAGTACTTGGCATGGTTCAGACAGGTCTCTCTCTCTGTGTGTGTGTGTGTGTGGGTGCTGTAGAAAGTCTCTGGTCTGCTCATTGCAGAGGCAGGTTGTATTTTAGGGACATACATGACAAGTCCGACATACATTTCAAAGATGTCTGATGAGCATGATGTCTGTCCCAGTTTTGCTGAAAAGTGGGGTGTGGAGGTCTAGTGCTCTTTGCCCTAAGGTGCTGTCTATGAAAGCAGGGAAGGAGGGGGGAGCTGCTGTTGGTCAGATCAGGTTGCCTTTCCAGACAAAAGTGCTATGCTGAAGTATGCTCTGCGTACTTGTTTGTCCAGATATTTTTGCACAAAACATATAATAAATTACTTTAGTTTCATGACGTGTGTGTGTGTGTGTGTATGTGTGTGAACATGTGTGCACAACTTTGTTTGGGTGTAGTCTCTGATACACTCTTGGTGGACTGTATTGTTTCAGATCATTGTTCAGTGACTCTCTTGGCAAACAGCGCCATAACTTTACTGAAGTCTTGCATAATATGTTCCCGTCACTTCATGTGGATCCAGAAAAGGTCCTCAGTTAACAGGTTAAGGGCATTGTGTCCTGGAAGGTGGCCTATGAAAGACTGTCATGGCCCTTGAATAGTCTGGATATTGTTTGATGCTATGACTTCTTTAACCTGACTCTCGCCAGATGAATTTCGTTCCGCCTAGCTCCACTCACATCCATCTGGGATCGCTTCCGTTGAGAGTGATTTCGGCACCAGATTTTATGGTAGAGCCAATCAGAACGCAGGGAATAAATTTCACAGATGTGACATGGCGTAGAAGCGACTCTGACACTGTTCTCAGCGTCACGGGTTAGCTTCGATGTGAGTGGTTGAAGTAGCACGTCAATAGATGACGGACAAGTGGCTTATCCAATCATATGCAAGGATTTTTGATAAGGCCCAGCCTTCTGAAACATCTCTACAATGGATCAATTCAATCAATTTAGATCTTTCATCTAAAATCTTGAATGTTGTTTTTTGACATTCCAAATTTAAAGTGTTGCACAAAAAAGCAGTTCACATATCAAGGCAGCTAACAATTACATGTAGCTTGCTAAAAATGTTACAGTTATTAGATTTTCTAATGTACACTGTAATCATTATCAGTAATTTAGGCATAATTATATTGGTAATTGTCTAATGTAATTTAAAATATATCTGGGGTGCGTGAAATGGAGAATTTCTCATCTTTGAGTTTTTTGTCTTTGTGAGCATGTGTTCAGTTATTCCAACTATGAATAAATGGTCCTTGATCTGGTCTGTCTGTGTGGCTCATGATGTGTCTGTATGTGTATTAGTGTGTCCATATGGGCACTGTGTGTCCGTCTAGATGGCTCTTGATCTGGGACTCTCATTACCGTAGAGCAGTGTTTCTCAAACTTTTTTTCTGGGGACCCACTTTTTAAAAATGACAGACTATCGCGACCCAACTCGTGACTGTAGTTGACAAACTAGATCAGTGGTTCTCAAACTTTTTCTTTCATTCCCAACTTTGATCAAGGGGGCATTCTCGAGCCCCACCTGTCCCTCATCGCTCTAAAAAAGTGGTAGGTCAAGCTTAAAATTGTACAATTTATTGAAATAATGACAAGTTCTAAATATATCCTCTTCAACAGAGTTAAAATCAGCTGGTGCTGCAGATATAATAATAAATAAATACATAATAACACACATATTTCTGTTTTCCAGCAACATATTAGGAAGCATAGGCCATTTTACAGCATTGTACAATATATTCAATGAAAACATGTGCTGCATTAAATGGATCCATAATCCAGTCTCACCTAGCACTGCTGGTTGGGAAATATTTTTGAAATAAACTTTGTTTGCAGGGATGTGATGTAGGCCTACTGTTTAATACATGGGATCACAAGAGTGGCTCCCGAATCAGACGTTTCAGTGATTTCGCTCTGAAATCTCAAAGGCATAATACTGTCGCGATCGAGGCGCCTAGCTGTCCCATACCTCAAGTTTTTTTGGTGAATGCAGTAATCTTATTTGCTAGGTGAGGTAGGTGCTTGTCTTTGCCTTGTAACTGGACATTTAACTCAAATGTACCTATCGCTAAGATATATCAAATATATCGCTAAGATAGGCCAGCTTCGTCAAGAAATGTTCATTAGTGAACGTGCTTGCAGATTCAAACATGCACTCTTCCTCCAAGAAGAGGCGACTCGGAGCTCAAACACGCGCGACAGCACTTTACCTCGGAAAAGCCACCTTACCTCGCTGTGAAACAGTACACCCTTTTGGTCAGCTACCATCTCTTCGCAAAGTGCGGAGAATAGACGCGCTTTTAAGGGCCGGGTTTTGATGAAATTCACCACTCTCACAACAACGTTCAAAATCTCATGTAGGTCGGGACTAACTAAGCTGCCTTGACGCGAGCGCTTCCCTATGAATAACACAGTGCGTCCATTGCGCATCGGGTGCTACCTGGGCCCAGGCTACAGATAAAAAAATTCGCGCCCCACCTGGCATGTCTCCGCGACCTAGTGGGTCGCGACCCACAGTTTGAGAAACGCTGCCGTAGAGGATGCACGAAGGGGAGCCGTGTACAGTCTAATCCAGATCCATAAGAGAAGGGGAGCCGTGTACAGTCTAATCCAGATCCATAAGTTCTTGTGTGGGAGTTTGAACATATTCAGGTCATATATAGGTCAGTGCAGTTCTCAGTGTGGTATTTTGCATATTCAAACCTTAGTGGTGGAAGGTCTAAATTCAACTAACTTTTCCTGATTTGTAACCCAGAGCCATATAAGTGCAACAGACACTGCTGTATTCATGCACTACAGTGTGTCCTGTGTGTTTACTCTGGGGGTCAGCTCTCTCCCCGTCTCCTTGTCCTCTGTCCAGTCCAGTTCTCTCCCAATCTCCTTGTCCTCCGTCCAGTTCCCCAGTAGGAGGTTGATCCTGATCCTGTTCAGGCCACTGATCACACTGTAAACATGTCGTAACGCTTTAACGCTAGTCTCTTTTCACGGTCTGGTAGTAGTCTGTCAGCTGCCACCTCTCTCTCTCTCACACACACACACACACACCTTTACCTTTTGGCACTCTGTCCTGATTACACTAGGTTTTGCATAGTCTCCTCTGTCTTCATAAATCACTCCAGGACTCAACTGTTTTGATATCACCTATAAACTTATGGGTCATCAGAAAATGATGGGGCATGATCTGGAAAAGCACACATACCTTTCTATGTAAGGTCTCACGGCATAATTAGATGTTGAGAAGGCTACAGAAATGTATGCTGCTGTATTGAAGGTTCCCAAGAGAGAAGAGTCGCCCCCATCAGTTTTCAACAACTAGGAGTCTTAGAGGTGACTGCCCTGATCATCTGACCAATTGGGGAGAACAACAGAAGAGGCCAACAATCTGATGGTCAGTCTGGACAGATTTCTCTCCGTCTGGTGCTACCATTATTCTCGCTTTGCCTTGATTATGCATTATGGTGGTGTTATAAATCAGTTTAGCAGCTCCTCTCTTAAGTAGCCAGGTTTGTGACGTCCAGACAACGGCTGTTCTCATGCAACCTGTTGGAGTTTAAGAGGATCAGCAAAGAAAAATGGCATAACATCTCCAAATCCAGGTGTGAAAAGCTTGTGGCATCATACCCAAGAAGATTTAAGACCGTAGTCACTGTCAAAGGTGCTACAGCAAAGTAGGCTCTACTGAGTAAAGGGTCTTCATTCCCATTTCAAGATGATATTTCAGTTTTATTTGTTTTTTGATAACCCGTTCAGTGGATTAGATGATCAGAACAGACAAGCCTTCATGTGATTTATGAAGCTAGAGGACTGAAGGGCGATTGAATGAAGTCAGTGGTTCATCCACCTGTAAGCCCTTATCTAAGCCCAGTTTATTCACCTCCTGGAGCAGGACAGGATGCCAGTAGGTAAAGGTGTGTGTGTGTGTGTGTGTGTGCGTGTGTGTGTGTGTGTGTATGTGCGACATCTTTCTCCTCCTCATCTCTGAACAGTGGCCAGTGGTGCCAACAACTCTTTTGGGTGACAGCTGACAGCCCATGCCCCAGACCAGATGGTGGTAGCTCTGCTGCACATAACCTTTGTCTAGGGTTCACACAGAGTTTCACCATGTTCACCATGTTCTATTCTCTACCACCTAACTAGCCTATTCATTTATCATGTATACAGACCTTACTGCCCTGTAACTGACCCTAGGCAGATGGGTCAGGCCCTTGAGTCGTGGATCTGCTCAAGGTTTCTTCCTATATGTATCTCCAACTATATGGAGTTTTTCCTCGCCCCTGTTACTCATGGGCTCTCTCTGAATGTTTAACACTCTGTAAAGCGCCAAGAGACATGTGTAATGATTTGGCGCTTTATAAGTGAAATTAAATTGAAATTGAAAATTGAAATTGAGTTTCCTAAACAAAATCCTCAACCTGAATATGTGCAGTAACCGTGTTCATAAACATGTGACAGTAAGTGGATGAATGATCACTTTGTGTTCAATCAAACAATATCTCTCCTGTGATTAGCTCACACTGTGAGTATATAGCTCTTTCATGCAAACGGAGCTAGTTTGAACTCCTGTAGGTAACGGTCCAGTCAAATCTTTATGATTTGTCAACTTCCCCTAACTTGCAGGAGCTTAGGTGTCTTGTCTCTGTAAGCTTTGAATAAAATCATCTGACAAATAAATAAGTAAATCTTATGTAACACCAAGCCCACCATTTTGCCTGCTTCATTAGCCTCACCCCACTGGGAACTGAGAGGCAAGTGGGTAACCCTTTGTGCATTAGATTGATGTCAACATGTTGATGCAATTTATGTAAAAGTCTGTATGGTTGGAGCATGATACATCAGATATTTGGGGCATGTAAGGTTATATGAGTTTGTTTTGTTTTCTCTTAAAGGTTCCAAGTAGTCCATCAGCTGTGTCCAATGGCTCTGTTGTGTACGAGTGTCATGGTAGACTGGCGTCCCCCGTTACTCTCACCCCAATGTCCGAGCCAAGCACGGATATCAGTGGGTCCGATACGAGTGCTCCGGTAAGACCTTTGTGAACAGGGCCGGCTATAGGCATGGGCAGGGCTGGGCACCATAACATTGTGTCTTGCCCACCAAACAAAGCCTAGAAATAACATGCAAACACACAGTGACAATATTTCAATAGGCTTTACAAATTGTTCACAAAAAGCCTTCAATATGGAGAAACATCTGATTAAACTTACTTACCCTTACTGTCAGTCAATTAAAGGGGTGGTTCAGGATTTTGGACATAAGACCTCATTTCCAAGTAAGCAAGTGTGATATTTATCAGTGGAGACCGTTTTCAACACGTTTCATCCAGTCCTTCTAATTGCAGAGTTCGCAGGTGCTAGGCTAGCGCAACGGTATGTGCTAGCCTGCCACTAAAAACAGTCTTATCCACTCCACAGTACACCCGAGGCAAATAAATTATAACGCCAGACTATCGATGTAAATGTCTGTATTGATACTGTTATTTCTAACGTTATTCTATCCTTGCATTTCAACGATCGCATTACATTTTGAGGGACTTGTTTCTTACCACGACGGAATTATACTTGCTCCGGTTAGTAGTACTGCGCCGAAAAGTAAACAGTAAAGCGTACTCCAATGGGGATACTTAGTAGTAGCCTTGGTAATATCAGTCCGCTGCTGAGATGCAAAATGACTACTACCAACTTCAGGGACCAAAGTATAACTATTGCAACGCGATGCGAGGGTAGTTGTATTTCTTACACTATTCTATCAACACAGACATTTACATCGATTGTCTGGAATTTGCCTCGGGTGCACTTTGGAGTGGGTAAGACTGTCTTTAGTGGCAGGCTAGCACATACCGCTGACTTGCGCTAGCCTAGCACCTGCGAACTCTGCAATTACAAGGACTGGATGAAACGTGTTGAAAACGGTCTCCACTGATAAATATCACACTTGCTTACTTGGAAATGAGGTCTTATGTCCAAAATTCTGAACCACCCCTTTAAAGCAACCAATCACGCCGGGATGCCTGGAGCCATAGTGCACAATGTCCCCAAATATTCTACATATTTTACATTCTAAGCCATTCATCTCAACACTCCCAAACCTGCTGTTTTTGTTAAGGTCGATTTTGATCCAATTTGACCACAGTTTCATGTTTGCTATGTTGCCTACCCAATATTTACCAGCCCACCATAATATACTAGGCTAGAACTGGCCATGTTTGTGAATGTGTTTTGTATAACTCTTTGATTTAATGATTTATTTGAGGTTATTGTTTGTAGATTATCAAGGAGTGTGGATGAGCAGTCTAGCCACTTATATAATAAGAAACAAATATCCGAAAACTAAGGCAACCCGTTATGTTGCAATGAACTAAATTAACAAGGTTCGTAATTTACTCATTCTTATACTTCAGAGAATATTCATGTTCCAGTATTTGTCCGCATAAAGCTTTGCTTTTGAGAGTTACATTCGCATGCTGTTTGTGTATACGTTAACATTTTGTTCTAGTATGTTTTGTTCTACAGTAGTATGTTTGTTTCTCTTTTGAGGCTGAGATAAAGGAGCAAATGGTTCTTGCCATTAATTGACCTTAATTCCAGATTGTTGGTCATTTAAGCTGAGGGATGAGGCCATGAGCCTGTTTGTGCTGTTGGCCCTTGAGCGTTAGGCAGTCTGTGACACACTGCTGGGGGAGAGAATTCACATCCAGATTCACTTATCCTCCGTCAGTCCCCGGGGGAATAATAGCCATCACCCTTAGCCTCATGTGTGTGTGGGTGTGTATAGCGGCTAGGATGTTCGTCCATTGTGTGTGTGTGCAGCACATTAGTATTTTTATCCGTGTGTGTGTGTTGGGTGGGGAGCACAACCCACTCCATGCCTATGCATTGTTTCTCCAGAGGAAGTGACACGGCCTCCATAGAATGACCATTCTTCCGTAATGTAGGGTGTGTGTCTATTTCCTGGGGAAGTGACTTTGGGGTCTCCATGCTTTGCCGAGCCTAACACACACCCTTCCTGCACTGGCCGATGGGTTAGAGGATTACGTGAGAGACTCCCAAAGCGCCATGCTACAAACCTTTCTCAAAGAACCTGAATAGACATTAGCAGTGTTGCATTCCAAGTGGCCAGTTGATCTGGCAGCCCATCAGGTCAATACAATGACATCATTGTAAAGAGAGAGTGAATAGAGGAGACAGAAGCCAGGGCAGTTCAAGGCATCCCCTAAGGGGGCAAGTGACTGAAGGGCATAGGGCATCAATATAATACAATCAATGTTTTTCAAGGCCTTCAGTTTCAGAAAGCACTTAAACCACAAGGCCAACTAGAGGTTGAGTCTTGACCACCTTTGTCAAGTCCAAGACAGGTTCAAGATCAGGACGAGTTGAGACCAAGTGCAGTCCAAGTTAAAAGAGGTCCAGAGTCCAAGACGTTGGAGTCCGAGTCAAAAATGAGAGAGACAGAGTCGAGACATTAAAAAAGAATTCTCAATACCACTTACTTACCTGTGCAATTTTTCTGTGATGTTAGAAGCACTCTATATCTATTTTGTACGGCTCATACTGTTATAGCAGTTTCACTTTTAAAAATGAATGATTTTGTTTTTGAAGGAGGAAATCATTTAGAAACAAAAAAAGATCCAAGATCTCAGTCCAAGATTGACTGCCTGCCACCAAATGCTAAATGTCCCTGTTGTGTTTGCAATAGACGGCAGGGTTGCACAGAACTAATTTACTCATTCAAGTTTTAAGTATGAATGCTAATTGGATTGTGCCCAAGAGAAAGTCGTGAAGCAAGGCCTGAGCAGATTATCCAAACTCTTTTCAAGGATGTACATCCGAGCAATTTTCGGCTCACTGAAAGAGATATCTTTTAACGTGGCTCTCTCTTCACTGACCTGTCATTCCTCATCCCCATCCTCCCTAATCTATTACAGGAGACTTCGCCCTTGCCCCCCAAAGACCATCGTCCGAGACTGTGTCACATTATAAAGGGGGAGCTGGGATATGGCTTCAATATCCATAGTGACAAGGCACGGATGGGACAATACATTCGCTGCGTGGATCCAGACTCACCAGCAGAGTATGCCGGATTGAGGCCGAAGGACAGACTTGTTGAGGTAATCAGTAAAGATTATTTCAGATTGGATTACTGTGGATTGGCTGGCTTATGCAAGATTAGTGGTCAGACATCAATTTGTGTGTGTCTGTGTGTGTACAGTGTGTGTGTATCCATGTGTCTGTGTAGTTGGATAAAAGAATATATTGAATGTTGTTAAATGTTGTCACTGTGTGTATGACACTGTGAATCCTAAGACTGCACATACACTCCATTCAAGTTTGGAATCAGCCAGAAAAAGACAACCGTTTACTGAAATAGTCAAATAATCAGCAGTGCTTTTAAAATAGAGTAAGTCTACATGATACATTCTAAACATGATGGTGGCAGAAAAAAAGGGTTTAACGCCCATATGTTCCTATAAAACCTACAGAGAACCTTTGAGGCATATGCTTTTCAAATGAGAGATTTTGATGCTTTTATGGACGTGACACCTGACATTACACCTACAAGAAGATATCTGATAAGTGTTTGTACAGCATCCTTCACAGAACACTCAGAAACACATCAGTCTGGTGGTTCTCACAAATGAAAGCTTGTCCATGCAAGAAATTGAAGAAAAACTGAAGGCGCCTGACGTGTGCACTGGAGCCGTCAGGTTGTTTTTGTGTCTGTCCCGTTTGCACTGTTCTGTGAAGGATGTTATGTTATGCTATGTTATCAGCAGTCAGGAAACAATGTGTGTAGACCTACCTTTACATTTTTAAATAAATGTACACATTCTTCCAATTGCAATGTTTGATGTTTGTAGGTGTTCCTACTTTCGATTTTGAAACTATAGTGTCATCCCCTCTTGTCGCTGACTGATTGGTCTTTTTCGGTGGTGTTCCAGACTAGTATCTCCTTGAAAGGAGATCTAGAAGGGTGTGGACAGGCTAGAAAAAGGGGATTTTCATTCAAAAGCATGGGGCCATGACATGGTGATTTGATACTTTGTAGTGTGTGTCATACACATGTTTGGCTACCATAGAGCACAGAGTAAGAGGATGATAGTCCACCTGAGGTAGTGTTCCTTCTCATACCCCCTGCTGGTCACTCCCTGTAAATGCAGCATTCATTGAGGGGCAGGTGTACTCTCAATGCTGCATAGGCTACTGCTCAGCTCCTGTCTGTTTGTGCTGTCAGGTGAATGGGATGAATATTGAGCACCTAAGGCATTCTGAGGTGGTGGCGGTGATCAGGCGAGGAGGGAAAGAGACCTCCCTGCTGGTGCTCGACCCGGAAACAGATGAGCTCTTCAAAAGACTGGGCATCACCCCAACCAACAAACATCTAGAGGGTCAGAGATCTTATTTATCTACAACAATAATGAAATTATTCATCTGCAACATTATTTGGAATTGCTTAATTTTCCTTTGAAATATACTAGACATACTAACCCCTCACTGCTCCCCGAGCGCCGCCGTTGAAGCAGGCAGCTCACTGCGCCGGGATTAGTGTGTGCTTCACCTCACTGTGTGTTCACTGTGTGCTGTTTGTGTTTCACTAATTCACCGATTGGGTTAAATGCAGGGACCAAATTTCCCTCACGGGATCAAAAAAGTATATATTATACTACTACTACTATACACTGTACTGTACTACTGATTGTTAGTGTGGCTATCAAGGTCTTAGTAAGATAGTCCCAACCTTTGGGCTGTATTCTATTGAAGATTTCTTCCTGTTAAAATGCAGTCATTTTATTTAAACTGTTCTTAGTACCCCAATGGCTCTTTGTGATACATTCCTCCTCCTTGACCGTTTGTCTTCCTGCTCTGATTTCAACACACAGAGGACTGTGTGGATGGGCCCCTCACTGGTCACTCTCCAGTCCCAGATGACTCAGTGTCTCCCTCCCCAGTCACAGAGCCAGTGACAGATGCCCATACAGACACAGATTCAGATACCGATACTGATGCAGTGGACACAGCCGCTCCTCCGGTCATCAATGTGACGGTGATGGATCCACCCGTGAGCAACGGCTCTCCACGCCACCACAGCCAGGACAGCTCCTCGTCCCACTCCACACTGTCGGAGATGAGCACCGAGCTGAGCAGCTCTGACAACAGCTCCAAGGTAACGCACTGGGAACACACTAAGCACACATTCTCAGGAGCAATTCCACGTGCGCGCACGTCTTTGTGTGTGTTGATGCTCACCTCTTCCTCATTTTTCCCATGGTGTGTCACTCACAGGTGTTGGATGAGGATGACCGTCCACCCTTGGACCCGTTCTGGCAGAGTGGTCTTCGCCTGAGCCCAACTGCAGCAGAGGCCAAGCAAAGGGTCCGCGCAAAGAAACCCAAGAAGAGAGCGCCCCCTATGGACTGGAGTAAGAAACAAGAGGTTTTCAGCAACTTCTGAGAAGCATTCTTACTAACTGGGAAAGGCAAGGACAAAAATAAGAGAAGGTCCTTCTCTGTTTAAGCTAATGATAAAAAAAAAAAAACTCCTATCGCACCTTTACTTTTCTGGATAAGTGATTATTTTCCAGGTCAGATCAGTCATCTGCAAGATCATCTCATATACTATCTAAACAGATCCATTAATCACCTGAAGTTACACAAGACAGAAAGAGATTATAAAGGCAGACCTTTTGGGAGAAAGTGAGAGAAAAAAGACTGAGAGAGGAAGTGACGGTAGAAAGTAAGAAGCAGAGTAAAGTTTATTCATATGAAAGAGCATCATGGGATGAATGCTCTGTCAGTAAGCATTTGGCTAGCTGCGTTTTAAAACTGTACTCCTTAAACCAGAAGTTTGGGAGTTTAACACACTAAAATGAATGTGTTTGCTGTGTCAAAAAGGTTTAGGTTGAGCTGATGTGGTCTGTGACTCTTCAAAATGAACTTTTATAGCCTATTTCAACACTAATAACACATGTTTAACTTTTCAAAATGAGTACTAGTCCATCTCAGGGAACTTTATTTAATTTTAAAGCTGAAGGTCATTGCATTTTTCTCAGTCCAGTTATCAAACCTCAGATGTCATTTAAAAAGCATGTTAAAAAAAGAATGTCAGCCACTTACTTTGTTATATCTATGGTTAGTTACATGTTCATATAACTAATATTTGTGACTAAAGAATCACTAAGTGAATGCGAGTTGTATTTCTCTGAGAATGCAAAGGCACTATTTTTGCTTTTTAAAGAACATCCGCTTTAAATATATCCACAGCTTTAGCATGTATTTTATTAAATAATTGGATATTTTATAAATGATGGAACAAAACATAATTGAAAAAACTGTTATCTTTATTTTTAGAGAAAACAAGAAAAAAACAGGAATATATATCTGGTAACATTTGGTAACAGGAATGAGCCAGTTTTTAGAGTTTAACACAGTTTTAAACATGCATATGGTGAAAGAACTTATTAAGGAGATGGTATGCTCCTCCATGCACATTTGCGCGCATCGAAGACGTGCATCATTGACATGCACATGCCGCGTTGATGACGGAAATGTCTAGTCATGCGCTGGGTGCGCGGAACACAGACGCAGGACTATACCAGCCCCCCCCCCCCATTGCTGTGTAATCAGCACCTCTGCTTTAATCTATTGCCGGGGTTTACCCTGATCTCAGTTGCTGTGTATTCAAAATATTTCATATCAGCCACTAGATGGCACAGCAACTAAGAAGGCCGTGTTAAACAGAGTGATTGCCCCCCCATAGATTCATTCTAATAAGTAAACCAGTGAGAACAGGCAGAGTCTAATATTGTGGGTCCATAAAGGCATCGCTAATGAAGACAAAAGCAGAGAGCAAATTGTAAAGTTAAATCTGACTGATATCAAGAGGAAAAAAGAAAACAGACCAGGAAGTTCAGTGGGGATGACAAGAAAAGTAGGTCAGTTTTGTCCTTTCAGTGTCTCAATAGAAAGGGTTATTTTTCACATAATGTAGGTAGCTACATACTAATGGAGGGTGTGTGTCACTAGAAGGAAATGTTTTGATGAGCTTGCTGACTAAAATGTTTTCAAGCAATAACAATGTGTGGTCATGGCACTTAATAATGTGTGGCAAATGTCACTGCAATAACTGTATATCACTTTTCAAGTCATGCTAACTGGCTATTTACTCTGTGTGTTTGCTTTTTGTTTTTGTTTAACATTCAACATCCGCAATATTCAATGTTTTAAGGTTTTAAGAGCACCATATAATTGTGTTCTTTTACTACGGTCCTTGTGGTTATTTATTATCCTTTTGACATTTCTTAACCCTCCGCCATGAGTCCTTATCATTATCATCCACCAACACTTCTATAGGGGGTTTCTATTCCAGATTATAATCACATTTCAAATGTTCTGATTTGGAAGACCTCATGGCTGTGACATTTTAAAATCTGATGTATATGTGTTGTACTGCAAACATACTGCATAACTCAAACTACCTATATGACCTGTTCTAATTGGTTTGCTTGAGCTGCTGAAACTATTCACAAAATCATTTTTCTTTTAATTCTTCCCCATCGTGTGTTAAAATGTAATTTTGAAAGTCATTTACTTATTATTGAGTAAAAGATGGAAGTATTCAAATGATGTAAATATGGGCATTTTCTACAGTGACTGAAGTCTGAACTTTCTTTCATGAATCTTGTGAAACTTCATTTTACGTGTATTGAGTATGTACACTTCTGCCATAAAGTATCCAGACAATGAATGTACTGTGTGGCCATCCACACTGTGCTTGACATGTGCTCCTTATTTCTTAAATAAAAGGTATTTTAGTTTTTGACTAATTGTCTTCAGTAGGAAAAGCTTCCATATCTAACCATTTTCTGTTGTACAGTATATCGAAAATATCCTAAGTGTGGTGATTTGAGGATGCTCCAATACATTTATGTAAGTGAAATCACACTCTTGCATATCATTACTGTTCATTACTGCAGTGTTCCCTGTTCAACTATGCACTACAAACAAGAGTGAATCTGGAAAGACGTCCCACGTCTCTGGCCACTCGGTGGCAGCATTGTCAAGCATTACAGTGTGCAAAAATGTCACTATTTGTGTTTAAATGGGCACTGTGTTCAATAAAACTTTAAACTTATTTTTTTACACTGTCATTTACATCACTCTCATTTCAGAAATATAATAGAAAGATCACATCAAAAATGACTTCATCATATTGTGGTGCTAGCACCAGGCCTGGGCAACAAGACTACATGGGCCTATGGTGAGCTCTGAGAACAATCAAACTGGTCTTTATAACAAAATAAAATATGATTCATTGTCATAGACATAATACAACTTGTTACAGACTTACACAACATTCAAACCAATCAGCTTCCAGAAAGTGTTTTAAAATACAGATCCATAATCAGGTTGTCCTATTGGCAGGTTTGCATGTGTGGTCAGAGGACAGGAAGGCCTGTGGTGCTCAGAGAGACTTCTGGAAACTCAACAGTTGTCTTGTAAGGAGTAGAAATGCTGAGGGTCTCCAACTGTGATAGTGAGGGTAAACATATGTGTGTGTGTGTGTGTGTGAGAGGGAGAGAGAGAACTCCCGTGGAAGTCTGTTTGTGTTAATGGGAGTGTGTGAGTCAGAGTGTGTAACTATTTATGCTTGTGTCCTGGTGGTGGGTGGAGGAAGATGGGGGGGCTCCAGTGGGCCTCACGTCGCCTTTTACATTTCTCATTGCTGCTGGTTTATTTTTGCAGCCTTGTTTAAATGAACTGGAAGCTTCACACTCAAACATCATCACAGTATTTATACAGTCTTCTGTGTGGGGTGGAGCCACCGGATGATTACCTCTCCTTCCTCTCACAGTCTTGCATGAACATAAACTATAAATAACTAACTCTTTTAAGAATAGTCCAAAGGTCTTTGATATGAAAAATGTACATTTATATAACCAAACCACAAAGTCTAACAGTGCAAAATTGTCCCCTCATTGCCTTATTGAGGTTTGCTGCAAGATTACCTAGAAAACATCATTTAATAAATCACTTTTCTGACATACCTCAGTGCATGTGAAGGAGTATAAACAGCAGCTTCGGTGCCTTTCATCAGTACACTAGGAGTTTATGAGCTGGTATGTAAACACATTGAGGCACGTGGGCACCATATGGCCAGATGCTTTTCAACAGTTTCTGTGTCCTAGCTCTTGAGTTCAAACAAACGCTATCCTTCTCATTTCATTACCTTTTTTCATTTAGCCATTTGTGCAAATGACAAGAAATTCACACATAAAAGCATAACAAAATGTTTGTAAATAGCCCTAATATTCAGCATACAAAATAATCTTTAAATCAACTTAAACATATAATTAAATAACAATCATCTTACCTTAAATTATGTTATTTATTTTTGCAAAAGTGGTGCTTATATCTGAACTATATTGCACCAACTGGGTAATCTTATGGATTATGGATTGGTCGAATGGTTATGGATTAGGCTACCAATTCGGGTAATACCCGAGTCGGCAGTCCGCCTTCATATTCAGCATTCACCATTCACCCAACAAACTCTGCAGCAACACCCTATTCTGCTTCCTGATGCCTATTTTGCTGACATTTAGCAAATGTTTTTATCCCTGTTTACATTCACCCAGTCATCAGCTACGGCAGCAGTACTGCCTGTCAGTGCTCACTCACTTCATGATTTGTGTCAGTGATTCATAGTCTGTAACTTCTAGAGTAATGCTAAACTGATTCAGTCATGAATGCAGGTCTCTCGTGCAGACTAAACAGCGTCCTCCTCTCATTTAACCTCAACTGCATCCTTGAGGAAACACTGCTTTCGTCAGAAGGCCAGATTTCAGATCTCAGTTTCTGCCACAGACTGTAATGCAGCTGTGGAAGGGGGTGTAGAAGAAAGATGTAGGCCTAAGTGCAGACAGAGCAAATTGCGCAACAGACAAGTGAAGAGCAAAAATAAAAATGTGTTTGTCAGTTGTAAAGTCACACTTGTGACCTCTTAAAAAGTCACTCAAAGCACGGGTAGAAAAGTCTGTCAGGGTGTGCTCCCCTGTTTAAAGATGTAGAGCTCAAAGTTTGAAGAAATGTGTAAATTCAAAAGGCCCATATAAAAGATGCTTCATTAAAACGACATACTGAATGAAATGATCTAATCACAGGAAAACATATGAATAGATGTGCGGGAGTGTGAGGCTCCAGAGCAGCGCTGAGAAGGAGGAGTGCATGAGGTGCCTTAGTGCACAGAGGAGTGTATCTGATTCCAAGGGAGGCCTCCTCTCTGAGGGGATTTTCCAATAGGCTATTTTTAACCATATGCTTACACAGTACCAGAGCATGGAAATGATACACAATGTGCTGGGAAAGAGTGTGATGTAAGAGAGTGCAATGGGCTCCTCCTGCCATCCCCCTACACACTGTGGCCAGTGGGCACGTCTCCTCTTAGTCTGGACTAATCACAAACAGGTAACCAACCTGGATGCATCTAAAACAATACCCTCAAATGCTATGCTATGCTATAGCCTACAATACGGTGGTGCAATATGATATATTTGGGCTCCAAAAATAACTAAGGACACACACAAGCACTCCAGCCATATTGTTAACATTAGCATTGGCAAATGCAGATGGCAGCAGCCACAATCGCTGCTCACTGGAGGGCTCAGTACAGACACTCGTCTACCCAAGAACCCTCAATCTCCAGCCAGACTCCACTCCACAAACACTCTAATTACGGCGGCACAGCAGAGGATGGCTTTCATCTTACGGCGGGATGTTAATACTGCTGGGGCTTGGGCTTAGTGTGAGGGAGACGGCAGAGAGACAGAGAGAGAGAGAGCGACTGAGAAGGAGTGCAAGTCGGAGAAAGAGCAGGCCGCAATGACGTCCCTGTGGTTTAATGACTGCACACGCCAAAGCCACTCACTACCACAGTATTTGTGTTGTTTGATCGTCATGGCAACTAGTGTCCCAAAACACAGAGAAGTAAGAGAGGAAAGCGCAGAGAGGGGACAGCAGACTAGCCTACTCAACAACAGCAGGAAGACCTGCAGCAGCCAGCGTCTACTCCACCAGATTTGGTGAATGCCAGGTCTTGGGAAAGCCCATTTCCCATTTGGAATAAACACCTAATTATATTCGTGTTACTATGACAACCAACTGCATTTTCTTTGCACTTCCACACAGGTTTGCCAATGACTATATTGCTTCTGCTGACAAAAACATCTGTCATGGGGCTTGAACACAACCAGTCTAAGGTCAGATGAATCAAGTTTACTTTCAAGTACAATTCCTCAGTCTTGTGAGGATGAGAGATTCTCATACAGATCCTGTAAACTCATAACATAAGATGAGTTTTAATATAGCATATCACTGATATTAATATAACTGATTGACTTGATTATAGATATGATGTTCCAGTTGTTAATAATCAAATTGTTACTTTAATTTAGGACGATTTTAGAAACGTCTATAGGCCTACTAATTATAGCCCCTTTTATTCAAAGTCGGTTGTAGCAGACAGCAGATCTTATACCTTCAAACAAAGGTCGGGGAATGCTAACATAGGCCTAATGCACTATGGGGGGGGGGGGGGGGGGGGGGGGTTAGGAACATTTTCCGCATGGACTTCAATGCACTTGTCCATGGTCTACGTCAGTATTTCACATAACTAAATAAATTAGAGGTATTCAAGTAAAATTGGCTAAATAAATGCATGGGTATATCCAACAAGCCATTTTAGCAGCTTTGTCCAAATGCATCTGACAGAAAAAAAACTTTATCATGATGTTGCACACAGAGAGAGCAAACTGATATTAAAAACTATATGTACCGCAAAGCGGTATAAAATATGACTTTTCTATGACTATGTGCTGAGTCCTGCACATTCTCTCCGCAAAAATAAATCACGCTTGTCAATATGTCTCCATCTCCTACTACTCCATCCCCTACTCTTGCAACTTTTGTGTATGTAAAAGAGTGTGTGCATGTGTTCGTTTGCTTTTGTGTATATGTGTGCTTCTCTCTGTGTGTGTGTTTTCACTTGTGAGTGTGTGTGTGGGGGTAATAGGGTGTGTGTGTGTGTGTGTGTTTGTGTGCTTGCCTGCATGTGTGTGTGTGTGTGTGTGTGTGTGTGTTGGGGGGGGGGTAGTGGTGTGTGTGTGTATGTGTGTGTTTGCCTGCATGTGTGTGTTTTTATGTGTGTGTGTGTGTGCGTGTTTGTGTGTCTGTGTGGGTGTTTTTTTTGTCGATGATGTGAAGCATGTTTGTATGGTCTACTTTCGTATATATTTTATGTGGTATGTTACAAGTTTGCGATGCAGTGACTGGAGCCCAAGATGAATTTCCTCCCCCTGACAATAAAATATACTTTATCTTTTTATCTTATCTTTATCTTTATCTGTGTGTGTGTGTGTGTGTGTGTGTTTATGTGTGTGTGTGTGTGTTTAGTGTGTGTGTGTGTGTGTGTGTGTGTGTGTGTGTGTGTGTGGCACTACACATGAGTGGTTATGGGATTGGTTGACATGGCCCCTTGAGAAACCAACATCTGGGATTAAAACGAAAAACAATGTTTCCATGTCATCCTTGTAGTTTCGTGCACCCCTGTCTATCAGTGTGCGGGGAATCGTTGACACAAAATTGCTGAAAAAAACAAAATCCGCAAGAAAAAATATATAACCTAGCCTATATGACAGCCGATTCGCTGCGCGGAGGTCATAATAAAATGTTTCAAACATTTTGGCGTCTGTAGGCTTTTTAGAAGAACCACCCAGTTTTATTTCCATACCTTATCAGTCATCTTTCTTACCTTCTGGAACTAAATTACGCATGTCTACATCACCCTGGCAACTGCTGAAGGAGCCTATGACTTAAGACTTAAGTAAACACCAGTTTTATGAGAGGTGTGATTTCCCGTTGTGAGTTATACTAATTTGGTGGGGAGCGAAGGAATGCATCACACGACTTCAACAGCGAAAGCAGAGTGGATGACGCTTCTGACGTCTCCAATGGAATTCCAGTCGGCAGTCCTCGAACCCATCATGCAGCGTAGCCTTGTCTGCGCACCCTCTTTCACATTTCAGTAGGAGAAAGACTATGGTGTGGGACAGAGAAGTTTTTCTTTTCAAAATTTCGGATTGCATCTATGTCCATCAACTAGGGACTGTTTGGCAAAAAAAACTTACTCTTCAAAGGTACGTGTCCTCTCTCTCTCCCTCTCGCTCTGTCTCTCTGAAACTTGCTCTTACTCCAAACGTTCCACAATGCGCATTAATAGTAGCCTACGCTAATAGACTTAGAAATTGTATAATTTCCCAGGTACGCTTTGTTGGTCTATCATATTTGCTATTTTTGTGTTCTGGCGGTATCACGCAGGGTTTATCGTCGCACCGAGATAAGGACCTCAAAGTGGAGTGAGTGGTCATTTCTGACTCTGTGCTTTCATCACTTTTGCAACCTGTGCCTTAACATTCTCAAAGGCACCGCCTATGTTACTTTCAAATTGTTCACATCTGTAGCGTAGCCTAGGCTACTGAATCAGATGTTATAGAAGTCAGGTTAAATGTTTGATTTAATTTAGGTTTACTCTTAGGCCTATACGCCACTTTAGGAGACATATATGGTTTATTAGGCTATATTCACCACATCTTCATCTGAGGATGTGGGGCTAGATATTCTGTCTTGAAAAACTGTGATGGTTAAAGATACTTTAGCAGCAAGAATTTTTTTCCTCATCCTCAGGCAGATGTTTGTGTCAATTCTGTCAATCACTTCTAATTAGTATTGTCTCTGAGTAGCTTGGAGCGCGTGTAAAAATACTTTTTTATTGCTTTGAGCGGATATGTGGGACTTTTTTGTATCAGAGCTCAAAGAGGACTTCCTCAGTAGTTTCATGACTGACTCTGTTCGGAAAGCTGTCATTTATATCCTATTTAAAGCACCAGTCCAGAGGAAAATACAAAGAGGGTGAAGTAGAGAGGGATAGAGAGAGACATTTGACGGACTTGTGTGACACCTCCCACGCTCTGTGCCTCTGGCCAATGGGATTCCTGGCATGGTGATTTTTAATGGACTGTAAGGACTGAATCACATTGCCAGGGATTTCCAGTGGCTGGTGTGACGTCAGCAACTATAATGGTCTGCCACTGCCACTGCCTTCCCGTAAAGGAGCTCTGGCATAACCAACCGCACTCTGGAACTCATTTAAAGTTTTCTTCAACCTGTTCCTTTTGGAGAACCAATTTTGTTGGATTCTGAGAATGGGCCTTCTTACCCAATGAAGAATTCATCTGATCCAAGGACACACTTTAGAGAGAATGAATGAGAGCCGCCTACACAAGCTAAGCTATGAGAGTAGGCCTAATGCTATACAGCCATTGGCAGTGCACACATACTCATCCAAAGACATCTGTGTCAGACATTTGGCCTCCACTGGCTTCTCAAGAGGTAAGGAGGACCTGACATGTGTAATAATATATATATATATATATATATATATATATATATATATTATATTATAATAGACACACCGTGTAATGTAGGCCTCTCCATTTACCATATTTTCTCTCTCTCTCTCTCTCTCTCTCTCTCTCTCTCTGTCACATACACAGGTACCTCACGGTGACTAGGTCATGGAGCATTGGGACTTACCTTGCATGTGAGCAGTCTATGTAACCTCCCTGTTCACAGTGGTTAAGTTCCAGTGTCACAGGACCCCTTACATCCACACTGCTGTGACTAAACACACACACATAAACACAAACACAAACAGATAAACAGAGAGAGAGAGGATGGAAGTTGATGAATAATACATGGGTCAGTGATGCCAGGCAATACTTTACTGTTTTGGAAGATCATAACAAGTTAAATGTTGATAATTTAAGTTCTGCAGAAAACAAACAGCCTAATATCAAAAGAGCCCAAACAACATTGGCCAGTAACACTGCCTGCCAATATTGCTCAAAAAGTTGCTTTGTGCATCACCTTTAGGTTCAGTACTGCAGCGGAATCAGCCTGGGTCTTAAATGTCTCTTGGAGTGGAAGGAGTCCAGTTAAAACATTATGGACTTCAGATCTACATATGGGACGCATGGTGTGTCTCCGGGTTTGGAGATGAATGTTCATTCCACATGGACAATTTACAAAAAAACATTAATATCTATTTGATCAGACTAGCTTTTTTTAGGAACTATTGCTGTGGCGTTTCTGTTTAAACTTCTCATGAGACTGAACAGAGAACGCCCTGTCTGAAAAAGGTCAACATTTGCATGCATATAATTATACTTGAAACGTAATTACCATTTGAATGATAAGCACAGATACTGAACTATTACTTAGTGGAAGTTTCAGTTAGTCACTGGCCCGATGTTTTCCTTTTCAAATCTGTACCACTGCTACTATCATACTATTTGCTACTTCCCTCAATTTGACCTCATGGACTTGCCAATATTGAGGAATATGTTGTCTTACTGTACAAATAAAAATATGTTGTCTTACTGTACAAATAAAAAACCTGGTGATTATGAACACATCTTAGGAGGATGTGTTGTGGGGAGAGGCTGTTTACTGTTTGTCCCATTGTTGGATTATCATGGATATTGCTGTCTGGATGTCTGAACTGTGGGTTGAAACGAGTGAGCGGTTGTTTGTGAATCTCTTGGCATGACTCCCGTGCCTGCTGTGCTGACAAGCAGTGTGTTTCTAACTGGCTCAGTTCAGCAGGAACAGGGGCTCTGTCTCCTCAGCCACGCAACACTGGAGGAGGTGCCACTCGGGGGAAAAGCAACAGACGCATGAGGTATATTATATACATTCACACACATACAGCAATAATTTAATCTACTCCAGTGGTGCAAGTTATCATTTATGTCCATTTTGGAGAGAATATTTAAGCAGGAATTTAGTACACTTATATGTTGTGGTAATGTTCTGTAGCAATACTGCATTCACTTATTTCACAACAAAATTAAACTTCTGCATTGGTCTTAATGTTTGGTGCTTGTATTTGTACTATACATTTATGATGGTGCATTTGTAAACTGCTCATTTTACACAATAAATCTGTGATTGAGTCAATTCTAATATGTAAATATGGGTATGACTGACAGACAGATTTGCATTTTTATTTTTCTCTGCATGTTGAAATCAAACATCTGCTTTTAAAGTCCCAATTAGAAGATTTTTCAAGAGAGGAAATGGATCACATGGTTCTCACTGAAAAAAAAAAAACTGATTTGGCAGATCAAAGCATGTCGTTCACATTTCAGTGTAATAAAAAAGAATTGGAATTCTGCTCTTCTTGGTAGAAAATTGTTTTATTTTATCGGTCGAGAAAAGTCTGATTGTATTGAGAGCTGATGCTTCATCACAGAAATTTACAAAGCATGGAGTCTGTCTAACAGGGCTTTTAATTTGACTTGTTTTCCCCAGCAAACACAGACATTTCACATCTTACACCATACAAAACAAACAAGGCAAAAACTGGTGGACTATCCTGTATCACCTATCAGTAAATTTGCAAAATAAAACATAGAAAATAAAAAAGTGCATAACGTGAAACCATCAGATTACTCATGGATTTTCTTTTTTAGTAAAGTATTGTGATATTTCATTCACTTGCGGAAAAAAATAACAGTAGCAGCAAAAAAAAAAAGACAGATCATTGAGTAAAACTATTTTGATTTTAATCACCATGGTGACAGTCACTATACCAAATGTCATTATGGCATCAATAGGTATCAATACAAATATTTGCACAATCATGCGCTCACCTTCCTTTTTTCTCCATACTATCAATGCATCTCGTTCTCTCCCATACATACATTGCATACACACACACACACACACGCACACACACACACACACACACACACACACACACACACACACGATTGGTCACAGTTTACAGGTCGCTAGGAGACAAGGGGTGTAGGAGTCAAGTACCTTAAAACAATAAACATCCCATAATAACACAACCACAAAAAAAAAGTAAAAACCTATCGACACAAAGCAAATACACTTAAAACTGGTTAGACGACACAGGCACAAGTCAAAACACTGACGCACAAAGGACGTGTGACATGATGTTACAGTGGTACCGCCTCCCCCCCCCGCAATATGTAGCTAGACCCTTACAAGTGATGGCGCAGCTGTAGCTAATGCAGATGGTCTGGAGAAATCGTTACAGTATTCTCACTAACGCCAGGCAGGGAGAAAACTAACCACTCATGGCATGTTGAATCCCAGAGGGCCAAAGAAACGAATGTGCTCCTGGAGTATGTGCAGAGAGAAGAGTGAAAGAAGGAGAAGAGAGAGCATGGTGAACCAGTCCCAAGTCCAGATGATGAGGTGATTCTCATACTGAGCCCTTGAATCCCCCTCCCTCACTTTCTTTGATTCCCTCCCAAAAAAAGAGACAATACAATAAACTTTCCTCTCTTTTTGCCCTTCCATATGCATGTAAGTGTTTGTACACACAAATACACACACTTCTACCTCACGGCAAGTCTCTCCCCTGCAACAGGATTGGTTTAACATTAAGACAGCGCCTTCCACTGCATGATACTTGATACTGCAAGTTTCTATGCTTGATTCTGGTTGGCCTGATTTAGTATGTGCTTGCATCAATACCTAAATGATATATGCATACCTGTTTTTTCTATTGTGTTCTATTTCACGATTTGTATGTGAGCATGTCATCTCTTATGGGTTGTTGTTTTAAAAATGTTTGCGTTTGCTGTCCCAGCACAGGCTGATTACTTCTTTATTTTAAACAAGCTTGCCTAAACCTCCCTCCCTCCCTCTCTCGTCTTCTTTCCCTACATTTTGTCTTTCCCTACGTTTTAGTTCCCCGTAATGGGTGCTTTCCACAGTTATCTAGAGGAGTCCCCTCCCCCCTCCCACCCACCCACCCACATGGACACACATAGGGTGTGGGGTCTGTCCGTCAGGTGGAGCGGCCAATCACGTCCCTCTCCCCCACAATCAGGGCAGTGCAATACACAGATGGATGAGTTTCCCCCGGTAACCCTCCTAAAGGTTAAATCTGAAAAAGGAAATAGGTCAGGTCTTAGCAAATGAGTGCAAACAGATGGCAGGCAGATTGAAGAATTCTCAATAAGTAAGGCAAGACTGGAATGTAATTCAAATGTGTATGATACCCCACATCAAGTTCAATTGCATGACCACTTCATGTACCAATCAAATATGAAGAAAAGCGGAACAGAGCTACTTCACATGATTACGGCACTGAGAAACTCTGAATGAAAAATGCACAAAGCTGCACAGGTACCTGACACAAGCTTCCCGTGCCGGCGGGGTGAGAGAGCATCTAGACGCCGTAACAGGCAGCCAGCCTCTCCTTCAGGATGGGGGGGAACTGTTCGGAAAACTGTTGCCAGTTTTCCTCTCCCACCTGTTCCTTGAAGCTGTGTAGGATCTACACACACACACACACACAGACAAAACAATTGGTGTAAATAAACCACTGTGTACACACTAATAAGCTAATGACGTCATTCATCATGTATTTACAGTGTTTCTCCAGCATCCTCTATTTTGAGAGCACACATTCAATCCCTGCCAGCCATAAGGCTTTTCACAGAATCAGGTCTTTATTCAGGTGTATTGTTGATGTTCTGCCTACGGGCCAGCTGACTGCATGGCTACATGGCCACTGTCATGTGGTACCTTATAGAACATGTACTGTAGGTGGTACCTTATAGAACATGTCCCGTAGGTGGTACCTTATAGAACATGTCCCATCATGTGGTACCTTATAGAACATGTAGTGTAGGTGGTACCTTATAGAACATGTCCATAGGTGGTACCTTATAGAACATGTGCCGTCATGTGGTACCTTATAAAACATGTACCGTAGGTGGTACCTTATAGAACATGTCCCGTAGGTGGAACCTTGGAGAACATGTCCCATAGGTGGTACCTTACAGAACATGTCCCGTCATGTGGTACCTTATAGAACATGTCCCGCCATGTGGTACCTTATAGAACATGTCCCGTAGGTCTTCTTTAGGGTTCACCCAGGAGGCCACAGCATCACAGAAGAAAATAAAATCCTGCAAAACAACAGTGCTGTCGTTAACCCTAGTTGCCATAAAAGACAGGGTTCATTGAGTTTATTGTCAGTTTCGTTAGCAAACATTACAAACGGGAAACTTTCCAACACTTGCAGCACGCACCCACCCACCCTGCCAGTCAGTCCTCTTACCTGCACCACCCCTCCAGGGTTCACACCAATCATAACACAGATTCCCCGGAAGGCGGAGTCCTTCTCCTCATTGTCACGGATGTTACGTAATGATGTGCACCTACGGAAACACACAGAAGCCATGCTAACTTAATAAAGAGCTAGCTGACTTCATGTAGAAATAATTAATGGCGTGTATGGGGCGTCAGTGTGTGTGTGTGTGTGTGTGAGTGTGAGTGTGAGAGAGAGAGAGTTAGCTTATAAGTATAAGTATATATACTCTTTTGATCCCGTGAGGGAAATTTGGTCTTTACATTTATCCCAATCCGTATACACACTCAGCACACAGTGAACACACAGTGAGGTGAAGAACACACTAATCCCGGCACAGTGAGCTGCCTGCAACAACAACGGCGCTCGGGGAGCAGTGAGGGGTTAGGTGCCTTGCTCAAGGGCACTTCAGCCGTGCCTACTGGTCGGGGTTCGAACCGGCAACCCTCCGGTTACAAGTCCGAATCGCTAACCAGTAGGCCACGGCTGCCCATGATATGCTTATATGCTTATGATGTCTGAGAGATCCTCACCAGGGCCGGATGAACTGCTGCAGCATGGGAGCGACTTCCTGTGGGCAGACGTAGCCCAGGCGGCCGATGGTGATGGCTGTGGAGAGACACAGGGGTCAGACGCCAGTGGGGACACACCTGGACATGTTCACACAGAGTCAACAGAGCGGACGGCCATACCAGTGTTCTCCAGGAGGGTCTTGGGAGTATTGGGTCTATTGATAATCTCCACAAGAGGGTTGAGAACCAGAGGCACATAAGGCTGCATCTCCACACCTGACACACACACACACACAACAAAAATCAGCATTCCCATGAAGTCAACATCAAACATTGCTGTATGTATTAACATGGTGCTCCATTCTTATTCTGATCCTAAAGATGTTTTCCCACAGCCCGGGAGTGATGCAGTGGCCTTCATGGGGCACTCTGACTCACCCATCTGCATGCAGATCTCTCCGATGGCCCAGGTGGCGTTGTTGCACACAGAGATGAACTCAGGATTCAGATTAGTCCCAAGTATGGGCATAAACTCAGCTGGGGGATCAACACGCACACACACACGCGCACACACATGCACACACACGCACACACACGCACACACACACACGCACACACGACTTAATGAGGGGAGAGAACCTATTCAAGGGTGCTAAAGGGAGTTCTCTGTGTGTGGGGGATACATACCAATGCAGGGCTTGACATGAGGGAAGCAGGCCTTGGTCAGATCACCCAGCAAAGCAAAGGAGCTCTGCCTGACCTCCGGCATGGTGTCCTGTGTGCGCACCACAACACCAAAAATGGAATATTGCTTGCAGAATAGTAACACATGATGATTCACACACCATGTTAGTGGACAGTCCTCATAAAGACATACGCCTACCTGCATGCACTGGAAGAGCAGGGTCATGATGTTGCTGCGGGCAACGAGCTGGTCCACGTGTCCACCCAAGCCCTCGGCCAGGCCACTGAGCAGGTCCAGAGCCACGATCATGAAGTCCTTATCCGGGGCCTCATACTGGTCAGGCTGCTGACTGTACATCTGAGGGCAGAACCGAACGAGGGTCAGTTGACCGGACTGATGAACAGCAGTATCCCAACAGCAGATCCAACATAAGTGCATGTAATGACCCATCCTAAGCGCTGAGGAGTGTTTATCGATGCCACGTGTCTGTGTGTGCACTCACCATGGCCTGGGCCAGAGTCTTCTGCACGAGGGTGACGCAGCGCTGGTACACAGGCTCACAGTAGGGCAGGAAGCCACTCTGCAGCGCTGTCGCCACAGACGACAGACACTAGAGGGCAGCAGAGGCACAGGTGTCAGATGGGCAGAGAACATAACATCTTAGCATTTTTCTCCATTGCTAGGCCTGTATGTTAATAGTTATGAAAATATGTCAGAGTGGGCAAAGGTGTTTAATATCAAACTGATAAAAACTTATCAAAGCAACTGAAAAGCCCCAGCCACCAATGCCAATGTGCATGTCACCTCGAGCAGGGGGAAGAGATCCTTATCTTCATCCTTCAGCTCATTCCACTTCTGAATGAGGGGGGGCATCAGCTTCTGGATGTACTCCTGCAAGCAGAGAGAGAGAGACGGAGTTACGTACATGAACATTTCATATCATTCACATCACATCACACATCTCACATCTCACATGACATCTCACATGGCATCTCACATGGCATCTCACATCACATCTCACATCACATCTCACATCACATCTCACATCACATCTCACATCACATCTCACATCACATCTCACATCACATCTCTGCTTTACTGGAGCTAAACTAGCATTAAGATCTAACCCAAATGAGTTCATTGGTGATTGTGGGGCAAGCAGTCACACCTTTTGAAAATCTCTTCTATATACAGTGTGTGTGGAGAGAGAAGGCCCGTGCAGAACGGGAGGAGAGCATCCAGTAGAGTTTGGAGAAGGAAAGGAGGACGCATCACATTAATCATCACCACATTACTAAACGTGCAAAACTCATCAGAGAGCAGTGCCTTGCCTGCGTGGAACTATTTCCAAACCGCTCACCAAAGAGTTCAAAACAGGGGCGGATCGGCAACAAAAAGCAGCGCAGGAAATTCCTGTCAAGCGGCCTCAATATAAGACGCCACATTTGAGTCTAGGCTAGGCCCCCCACGTCTGACATCATACCATGTGATCATATCTGCATATTTCATTAGCCTTTAGATCATTGAAAAATAATGCCATCTTCTTGCATTTCTCTGACTAGAGGAAGCACAACGGGAAGAATCTTTTTCATATTTGTCATATGCGGAGAGCTTGTCTTTGTAGTGCTCCTTTTCCAGGGCACTTCTAATGCAGTTGGAACGTCTTGTTGCTATCACACGTCACATGTACACCAGCCATGCCGCTGCCTGTGTATAGAATAATGTCCATCTGAGCATGAACACCAGCCTTCAAAAGACCGCGGTCGCCCAGGAAACTCCCCAACCGCCCCAGCGGCCAGTCCACGCCTGCTTCAATGTGTGAGATGCAGCAAATGGCGCATGTAGGCCCATGCTGTATGTAGGCCCATGCTGTATGTAGGCCCATGCTGTATGTAGGCCCATGCTGTATGTAGGCCCATGCTGTATGTAGGCCCATGCTGTATGTAGGCCCATGCTGCATGTAGACCGATGCTGCATGTAGACCAATGCTGTATGTAGACCATGTCAGATTCTATTGAGAGTGAGCGGGTTTGTGAGGCACTACCATATTCTATTGAGAGGGAGCGGGTTTGTGAGGCACTACCATATTCTACTGAGAGGGAGCGGGTTTGTGAGGCACTACCATATTCTATTGAGAGTGAGCGGATTTGCAGTGTGCTCGTACCGGCTGGTTGAGGTGGTGGCCCACAGAGTCGGCTAGCGTTCCGATGGCATCGTAGAGGATGAGCAGGTTCTTGTGCTGGTACTTCCCAAAGGCAAACACCAGCGTGTCCAGGATGAAGCTGAGGTAGGGCACCAGCTCTGTGCAGGCCTCCTCCTCTAGGGTGGCAAATGCACTGGACACACCACAATGGGTCAATCAGTAGGGCTGACCAAGTCAGGGTCTGTCTGTTGTAACACCAACATGTGCCCGCTCACACAACACCCACACAATGCTCACACAATGCTCACACAACCCTCGCACAACCCTCGCACAACGCTCGCACAACGCTCGCACAACGCTCGCACACACACCTGCAAGCAGCCTCTTGGACCCTTTTGTTCCCGTCCAAGATGCGTTTGAGCAGCTCGGTCATCAGGGGCTTGAGGTGGGCGTCCGGGGGCTGGCTGACCACCCAGTGGGCGTAGCGGCTGAGCGTCCAGCAGGCGATGGAGCGCACAAGGGCTTTCTTATCACACAAACAGATGATCAGGTGGGGAATGAGCTCCGGCAGGTATGGGACCATGCCCTGCATACACCCTGCAAGCACACGGCGGACCATTACTACCTCACTGCATATGGGATCAAAGACATGTGGAGCCACCACTGGTGATTTCAGTGTGAATGCGGAATGAGAAACACATATCGTACCCTCTGCGATGGCCCCCAGGACCAGGATGCCGGACTCCTTGATGACCCAGTCAGGGTGGAAGAGCAGGCCCTTCAGCAGGGGCAGCAGGTGGGGCAGCAGCTCATCACGGAACACGTTAGCCAACACATCAAGGGCCGCCGCCGAGCACTTACCTGCACACACACACAGAACAGCATGTCACTCAACAGGAGGAATCTATGAATTACCCCCACCCCAAACCAGGCTAACAAAGTACTATCCAAACTATACCAGCTTAGACAGACCAATGAGTTTTCACACTAGTAAGAATTTGGTATGACAGCTTTTTTTAGCAAAGTTGATAAACATGGTCATGAGGAATACACTTGGGTCATTTACACAGAGGTTAACAAGGACCTGGCTAAATGGCTAAAGGATTTGCTCTGGATTTGCTCTGTGTCTCTGTTAAAGAATTGCCAGTGCGGAATGAAGAAATACATTTTCAGCTCCCAACCAGATAGTTACTGGCCGGTAAGATCCTCACTGATGACAGGCCTGTCTCAGGAGGACTTACGCAGGTTCCAGTCAGACAGCGTGTCGTCGTCATCGTCCTCATCTTCGTCGATGTCCTCGCCCTCCTCCCCTTCCCCTCCCTCGTGCTGCAGGGTGATGGTGCGCGACTTGTGGAAGCGCGGCTTTATGTCCTGCTCGCTGTCCGGCACCGTCTCGTCTTCCTCCACATCGCCCTTTCCAAAGCACACATCACACACATGGTCAGCAGGACGGAAAACACAGCAGGCAGAGAAGCCATGTTGCAAGGGAGTGTTAGGACACAGAGAGAGGACCTAAGGGAGAGCGGGCACCTCTGGTCTTCAGCTCACCTTCAGAAGGATGATGTCGATCTCAGAATACTTCATTCCATTCACCAGGATAGGAATGAGTCTGTCAAGAAAGACACATCGCATTAACAAGTTATTTAAACTGACACTTTGGGATCCTCCAGAGAAAAAAAAAAGCCCTGTCGGACTTTAGACAATTAAATAGGTTCATTTGAAATTGTTAATATTGAGAACAAGTATATTTCATCTCAGACAATAACGTATTCAGCTCATAATAATAATTGATCTTCTCTTTAGAGCACGACAGTCATCTGATCTGATTGGCTGTTAAAGCTGAATTCGCGGAGGTAAATGTGAAACAAGAGATGGACAAGGTGGTTGAGGTGTGGTCTACTCACTGGACAAGATGGCCTGACAACGCCTCCTTACAGATGGGCTGTTCAGCGAGAGTGAGCCAGAACTCACACGCTTCCAGAGCCACGTTCTCATCAGGGTCCTGCGTGCGCTGCAGCATGTACTGAGAGGAAGAGGATAGCCACACAGGTCAGATGAACACAGGGGAACATTTAAGGACTGGCCAGCTCACACTGGATCACACTGGCCAGCGGCAAGCAGCAGTGGCAAGCGTAACGCAACGCTCAGACCATAATAAGTTCTATCTCCTTCCTAAGTAACACAAACGGTTTGCCTAAACTGACAATTAAGTACGCTCGCGTTGCACTTTGAACCAAGTTCAACGCTCAGCTTGTTCAACGTTAGCGCTGCTACCGTTCCGCTGCCGAACCATAGAGAACAATAGGAAACCTGCCACTTGCCGCTGGCCAATGTGATCCCCGCCTAAGGCAGGTAGATGTGGGACTCTCACCTGGATGATGCTGTGCATGTGGGGGATGAGCCTGTCGATGCGGACCTCAAGCAGCATCACCAGCGCCCGGCACACGTTCTTCCTCACCTCAGAGTCTTCATCACCAGCCAGCGCAAAAAGACTCTACAGACACAGAGAACGGTTAGCCGCCGAGACGGGCACTCAACCAGAAGCCAGGATGCTGCCGAGGGAGGGCGACAGCCCGAGAGCAGCCGTGAGACGGTGTTCTCACCTCGATGAAAGTGTCGATGTTGTCCATGAGAGCCTGGGCTCGGCTGATAATGAACTGATTAACACATGCGACGGCGTGAGATCTGAGGGGGGGGGGGGGGGGGGTTGGGGGGGAGAAGCACACAACTCATCATATCCATGTCCTGTGATGTACACAGTGTTCCTTACATTGGTTGTACAATGCAGAACAGTTGGCTTCTGCTCGTCATCAGCTCCATGCAGTGTTGTTGCACAAACCTGATCTTGGGGCTGTAGTGTTTAAAGAACTGCAAGAACTTTGGAATCATGATGTTGAGGGGCCGGTTGAGTGCATCACTGTCCAGCAGCTCAGAGGAGTCCTCACAGATCTTCTGCAGTGCACCGAAAGAGCCCTGCACCACACAGAGATAGTCAAAAACCAAACCACCGCGCCAGGTAGACAGCGATCACCTCACACACACACACACACACACACACACACACACACACACACACACACACACACACAGGAAAGAGAAGAAGCGGACTAGCAAAGCAGAAGTTATGAAGAGAGTTGAGGGCTGAGGGCTGACCTCACAGGTATTGTAGTCCTCAGAGTTGAGCAGGTTGCACAGCTGAGGCAGCAGCTCAGGCCATGTCTGCAGCTCCCCCTTGGAGGCGATGGTAGTGATCAGGATACCTACGAGATTCAAAACACTTATCAACACACACTTTCTCTCCTGTAACCAACTTAACAACAACAACTCAACAGAATGACTAAAATGTAATGAATTATGTGCAAGCATTAAGACATAACACAGCCATTTCATCCACATTTACCAATAGTGGCTCGGATGAGTGGGGACGGATCACCAATGTTGTTCAGACACTCCCGCTTTATGAAATCGGCCACGGTAGGTGGAAAGTTCTGGTAGTGAGCCTTCACATTGTTCTTCAGGATAAGACCGCTGAGGGAACGAGTGGGCTCATCTGAACAGCAGGGAGAGTGCAAGTGAGTGAGTGAGTGAAGGAGCAACACTAATTTAACTGTCAAAGAGTACATATTTCTGCTGAGGTGACTTGTAAACAGAACACATTGAGACTTAAAGGGGTTACCTTCAGACTTCAGACTGGTAAGGACAAAGATCAGGTAATTGTTGAAGTCAGGATACTGGTTCAGCTGCTCAAGTTTCTGAGGACATGGTCAAGGAAGTCTGCTACAAACACTACAAACTGAACACTACACAGTGACACTCGCTTGGGACACATTCAGATCACATATACATACGGTCATCTGTGTGTACACTTGTTGCACTGTTAAAGGATACCTCTTGCACAGCCCTCTGTGTGGCTGTGTCTGGAGACTGAGAATCCTTCAGTAGCTGCAGCACCTGCTGCAATCCCTGTTCGTCTGGCTGCCACTCCATCCTGTGCACCAGCATGCACATGCACAAGAGGGGACATAGGAGCACACACACAGACCCACACACACAAAGCAAAGCACAAAAACGAAAAGGACGGATGAGTGAACTACACAAGGCCTCTACAAGAAATGAAAACTAATGAGATGCAACAGGCAAAACTATCAGGATGAATAAAACGACACACTAACTAATAACTACATTTGATAACGCTCTCTGTGTATGGATGGGGGGGGGGGGTATGATACTTTTGATGGATCTCAATCGTAACAGATTATAAGGCGTTGAGGTGACGTTGATTGCAAACTAACTTATGATTGAGAGGTCCTGGCACTCGTAAACCGCCGCGAAATGTCGTCAACTGAAATATTTGGGAAGGCTAACGTTACATTGCATCTCTGACTCCACATGTCGTCTCTGATCTCGCTAATCTGCAGTTCTGCAAATCCTGAGAGAGGATCGAAATGACCTAGTTAATTCGCAAGCATACTTGATATGTTGTGCACATAAGTAGGTTATTGGTAACACTGGCTAGTTAGCTAGCTTATTGTAGCTACCCGGCTATGTCTAAACCACTACCTAACGTTACACACTGCTTGCAGGACTTAGTTTGTATTCTATCTTACACAGAATGACAAACAGCAAATCAATGTGTACAACTGTATATGCAACTAATATGTCTCAGTGACTAGTTCGACGGAAATAAGACACACACTAGGACGTAGATCAACCATCTAAGGTTAGGTAGTTTTCCAGCAGCTTTCTCATAAGCATGGACATCACGACACTCCCTGGCCTGACAAGGCCGACACGGCCCAGTTTTCGTTAGCTAACAACAATACACCCTGTCTGGTTATTATTGCCAAAAAGGATAAAAAGCAACGTCGAGTTAGTGACATAACTGTAAACATAAACGACAAGGACAAGAAGAAACATGAATGCATTTTGAATCATAGTCGTTTGCATGGCTGTCTATGTTTCAATCGTGACATCTTTCTTGCTTGGCTATTGCTAGCTGACTAGCGAGCTAGCTAGCTAGCGCTAGTTGAGATGTTGAAAGTGCCGCCAAAGAGGCACTTACCTGATATCGCCGATTTGTCAAATCACTAAGATCTTTATCTTCGTACTAATGCGTTCCTCGTAAAATGTCTCCTGATTGTATAGATGATGTACTGATTCTCAGTGTTTCTGATCGCTTTGTCTTTGCTTGAAACCAGTGTTTATTTGTGACTTATTTAGTCACCGGTGGTTGTAGCTTCTATTCCGTAGGTATGATTGTGAGACAAGCAAGTGATCCTCTATGGCCCTACCCGGCTTCCGTAAATCGCACCAATTTGAGATTGTCCAATCAATGATAGCTGTACTCTCACATGGGTAGCTTTGTGACAGGAGCTGTCAATAATGACCAGGAGATGGAGACAAAGTCCCCAAAATGGAACTTGTTGCTGGAGGGTAGGGTGTGACGAATTCTTTTGGCAGTAATATTTTGGTTTTTTGTTTTTGTTTGTTTTTTTGTTTTCAATTAAACGCTTACAAATGATTATGTCAACATAAATTAAGTCTTTATTAATAAGTTAGAGACAAGTGTAATACAATACAGATTATTAGCATATTCATTGTAGAATTTCACAGAAGGTTCAGAGAAGTTGGTGACATTTCTGAGACAACACAGGCTTCTGATACTTCATTTGGCTATTTTTGTGAGACAAAAGAAAAGAAAATGGTGAGAAAGGGCTGGAAGAATGTCATCAACAGAGTGAGCTGATCTCACTCTTGCTGCATCCCCATTTGCAACAAGCATTGGACAGCCCTACTACAACGTCCCGCCCTTTCCTATCTGAAGTGCGCAGAGCTTCCAGCACCTCTTCTGAGATGAGGGAGCGTGCCTGGCGATTGAACACCCCTCCATCCTCACTCTGGCCAGGCCAAGCCGGAGCCTCGGCCTCTAAGTGCTGTTTGTAAGCTCCAGTGGCTGGGTCAGAGATCCATCTGTCTGTGCTTTCAGTGTCATGAGAGGAGAGAGGCTCGTTTTCCAGCTCACCTGTTATTAAACAATTAGGGGGGGTGTAGTGTACAAGACAAGGAAAACGAGACCAAAAGCAAGATCCATCTCATTAATCTCATATATTAAATTAATCATATTAAATGAAAAACTCATATTAAAACTCAAAACTCATATTAAAACTTATATTAAATAAGATCATGTAGACATCAAGTTAAAAACTGGCTGTTTAGACAAAAAGGATACACACAATGTAATAGGTTACGCTGTGGATATCTTACCTGGCATGCCCAAAGATCGCTTCCAACGTGAGCCTCCACAGGTAAAGATGACTGCCCGGATGAACTCCCGACCACACAGTTTCACTCCGTAGATTGGGTGCCCCTCTGTGGCTTGGGAAGGGCCAACCAGTGCAATTAACAGACCAACAGCCAGAGCGGCAGCTTTCCACATGATGCTAGTAGAAGTGGTCTTGAAAAACCTAAGAGAAAAAAGGGCAAAAGAAACTTAGTCTACATATCATGCAAAATCTGCTCCTCTTGAGATCTATGAGAGCAAG